>NC_046158.1:105018898-105318898 GCF_011064425.1 Rattus rattus | reverse complement strand
TGTCTTTCAGAAGAGATTTAACTCATTGACTATGCCTATTGAAGGTTTTACTCATGTGACAGGCTTTTTAGAAATCCTACCTTTTGGTCTGTGGACATAAAGCATAAGGTCAGTGACTTAATTGGCCACAGCTATATGATTTTATTTGGCTGCATTGTAGTTTGTGGGTGTGTGTGTGTGTTGAAGAAAATAATTTTCAAGGTATGTTTGGCTTTTACTGAGTCTTTCTCTTTTAGAAATGACATGAAGTTAAGGGAAAGGGTTGTAGATTTGGATTTTTTTCCTCCCCATCCCAGACTTTGATATTTTAAAACCTACTTTTAATAAACCAGAAATTTTCAATTCAAAGGGTCTTTGTATAGCTCAATTGATATACACTAGAGAAATATAATGTTTTGTTTTATGGATTTCATTAAAGAAATAATGCAAAACATTGTAGCTGCTCATTTTGAGATATTGTTTTAACTATTTCAAGTATGTGTATGTGTGTGTGTGTGTCCATTATTGTGTGTAAATGAAGGCACACATGCCACAGTACCCATTTAGAGGTCAAAGGATAATCAGGTGGTCTTCCTTTTCACCCTGTTTGAGGCAGGTTTTCTGTGATTTTCTTCCTATATGCCAGGCTAGCCAGGCTGAGAGCTTCCATGGATTCCCTTGTCCCCACCTCCATCTGTGTTTTGAGATTGTAGACATCTGTGCTGTGTGTCCAGCTTTCACATGGGTTTGGGGATTCAAACTTGGGTCCTTCTGATTTTGAAAGTCCTTTTACCCAGTGAAACATTTCCTCAGACTCATTTAGAACTTTCCGACTGGTGTTCCAACATTCAGGTTGGACAGAACCCAATGCCCTTCAATTTAAAAGAAATCACAGTGACTCCAGTGACGTCACTTTTACAAGCCATACCTGTTTCTGTGGGTTTAACTCTTATTCACACCTTATTTTTCTTTCTTTTAGAAGTGGAGCGGGTGGTGAAAGCCAACGACCGTGACTACAATGAGAAGTTCCAGTATGCGGTGAGTGAGTACACAGCACAGCACATTGGGGGCAGCTTTGCTCAGGGCCGGCAGTGGGATTCATGCCTTCACAGACCCTCATGACAACGAAAATCTTTCCTCGTCGGCCCATCTTACAAGTGCTGACTGTACCGTGTATTTTCACATGTATTTCTCTTCTCTAACAGCTCAGTGAGCAGGGGAAAATGATAAAATACATTCTTTCTCAAGAATTAATGCATAGGTCATTTTGATGTAGTAGGATGTGCCAGAAAGTGCGAGATAGGCTATTCATGTACCGGGTGATAAGTGAGGGGAGTGGCTAATGATTGATGGGTTGAATTTGGAGATCTTCTCTCAGCAATTTTTGGGAAATGTGGAAAAAAACATGCAGGATGACTGTGTTTATAAAGCAAATAGCGAGAAGTGTTAGTTCAAATGTTCATGCAGGCATTGCCCAAGGAGGGCGAGTTTTGGTCAAGGAACACTAGTATTTTGTTTCTATTGGCAGGTCATTGGCAGAGTATTTCAATGCATCAACCCTGTAATTCGGTGCTGTGGCACACTTAGCAGAGGTCTTTTATCCTGTGCTATAGTCACATAGACCTGCAATCTAAATTTGACTTTGCCTAGGTTTCCACACATGGAGTTTGCAAGTTCTTTCTCTGACTGGTTTCTCACTGTGAAAGAATGCATTGAGACTCTAACTTTATTTATCAATCTTGTAAGTGGGACCAAAGCAACATTGTTCTTGGGGCGGGGATCCCTCTTTCAAGATGATGGCTGTGCTTCTTACAAAGGAAGGGAAGGGTTACCTCAGGTGATGAATGTCATTCTGTGCAGTGACATACGGTCACCAGCAAACTTAACCTTGTACCCTCACATCCTTGCTTCAGATAACCCTGTATCTGTACAGCATGACTCCTTAAAGCCTTGACCATAAGATCTCAGTCTGTCTGTGTAAGTCAGAGGACAACTTGTGAGAGTTTCTCTCTCTTTCCACCTTGCTGGTCTTGGGTAGAACCCAGACTGTTAGGCCCTATAGCAGGTGTCTTTATCTACTGAGCTATCCAGACAGCCCATAGGTATATATTTTTAGATTTTGGGGAAAATATGTTATATATAGCTTTTTTGTGGGGATAACTATGTATTTAAGTATCTAGCTACATTTAGTCATTCCAATGTGTAAGAAGTATTGTACTCCATGAATATAAGAAAAACCATATTTTGTAAGATTATACAGCCTTTTTATCTGGTGTTTTGTAAAATGTAACCTATGAGGTATTTCAATTATAAATATATGGAAAATAACCTGAGCCCCTTAAGCCCACCACCCAGATAGAGTAAGCATTAACAGTTTGTCATACATGTTCTAGGTCTGTCCTTTAAAATTAATAGTGTATTAATGGTGTAGAAATGATATGAACAAAACTACAAATGTGTGGCTATGTTTCTGTTGGTTTCCTACTAGCTCCAAGGTGTTAGAACAGTAACCTGGGGCCCGAGCAGAGTCCATATGGCTACCCCATTTTGGACTGAACATGTGTCAAGAAGAAACAAAATCCATTAAGCCTGTAGAGCTAAGGACAACAGAAGCTTACAGTGAAAAGCTGCAGGTGTGGGTCATAGAGATTCATCTCTAGTGGGCAGTGATACAGCCCAGAGGGGCCAGAGGCATCTGGCCTCTACTAGGCCTCTCCAGCAGAATGTGAGCTGTAGCTCTTTCAGTCTCATTGGGGCTAATTAAAGGCAATGACTTCATAGAGCCATTGTGAGGACTAAGGCACGAAAGTACACAGTGACTATGAGTTAGTCTCTGTACATGTAGGATTTGAACCTATGGCTGTTTACTAAATGAAATGCCCTTTTAAGGTAGGCAACTCTCTTAGGTGTTTGCTCAGTCTTTCCCAGCGTTAATGGAAGTGGATCTGGAGGGATCTCAGGAAAAATAAAAATATTTATTAGAGTGATATTCCCACCAAAGCATGGAGAAGAAAGCAATAATAAACTCAGTCCTTTCATGGGAAAGAGGGAAGGAGAAATTAGAGTTCTCAAGTGTGGTGGAAAGGGCACTTGGGGCTAAGATGGGAACTACAGTTTGAAGCTTTTCTCCCGGGAGTAGCTTGTGATCTGATTGGTTTCTTCCCCTGAGGATCATGCATTTCACCTACAAATTGTGAGGAACTTTCTCTTAGGGTTGCTTAAATTAGATCATTTTTAACAAAATATTGATAGTAATAACAATCACATCTTTTCCAGTGGTTTGTATCCTTCCTCATGCTGTGACCCTTTAATTCGGTTCCTTGTGTTTTGGTGACACCCAATTATAAAATTATTTTCATTGGTACTTAATAACTGTAATTTTGCTCTGTTGTGAATTGTCACGTAAACATCTGTGTTTTTTTGATGGTTTTAGGCGACCACTGTGAAAGAGTCTTTCAACCCCCAAAGGGGTCTTGACCCACAGGTTGAGGACTGCTTCTTGTGTGCCAGCCTTAATTATGGATTTCTCCCTTAAACGTGGTGGAGCTGTGAACAGGTCCACAGTGAGTTTGGGAGTCCCGATAGGGCAGTGATAGGGCATGCTATCACAGTGGTGGTAAGAAGATACGGAGAAACTCATTAGGCTTGAGAAACACTTCCAGCAGATATCATGTTCCGTGATGAAAAACTGTGAGATTCTGAAAGACAAACCTTGCATGTGATGCAGTTGCGGAGAAGGGAGGGCGTCACGTGACAAGAGCACAGTGACTGTGGGAGCGAAGCTTCCTCCTTAGACGAGCCAATCTGAAAGGACTCTGTGAGGTACTCGCCAGCTTCCTGTTCTGTGCAAGGCATCAGCAAAGGCAGGACATTTTCCTTCAGCCTCCCTGTGGATCGTGGCAGACACTCGGTTGATAGTGAAGGCAAGGACGGTAACAATGACTGTCACTCATGGTGCCTATCAACTAAAGGTTATGGTCCTAGGCATATTACTAAACTATCATATTAACATATGTGACCTCTGACACCAAGAACTTTTATTGTCTTTTTTTATGTGAGAAGACATCGAGCTATAGAATAGTTCATAGAAGTGACTTTCTCAAATATACATAGTTAGATAAAGTTGGTCCTGCTGCGAGGTGATTGGCATATATTTCAGTCTTCCAGAACGTCTACCCAGATGAAGGAAATGGGACTGCGTCTAGTAACCCACTGCAATCAAGCACTTTGATGGTGGAAAGGATGAGAATATAGATGGCTGGTTCCACAATCCATGATTTTGTGCATGATTAACATGTCCTTAACATGTCCTTTTGAACAGTACTAGAAAACAAACAGAAAAACAAGTGTAATAAAACAAAAACAAAAATCAGCCCCTCTTCCCGACCAGACATACCCATTCTCCGTCTCCTCCTTTCCCTTCCTAGACCCCCCTGGCTGGTGATTTGTTTTTATTTTATTTTATTAAAAAGTAGTGTTAACTGTTTCATTTTTATTTTGATACAGGCTCTGATAATGTTAACCCTGGCAAGTTAAAAACTTGTTTTTGGAAGGCGCTGGGAATTGAGGAAGGGGCTGCACTTATGCTAGGCAGTACTTTACTACTGGGCTATGTCCACAGCCCAACTGACCTTATTTTTATACTCTAAAGATGAAGGAAGGTAGAGGGCTATAGATTTTATAAAACAAGGCTTGGCCTCACTTTAAATCTGTACATTTGACTAGGGGAGAAAAAAAAAAACCATCTAAAACTCAGATAAATGACGCAAAGCCGTGAGCGTTGAGCCTGCCTAAGCTGATTGAAGCTTTTGAAGGTCAGGATTTCAATACAGCAGGGATGGTTGGTTGTCAACAAACTGTTAAACCGCAAAGCACATAGCAAGACATAACCCGGGCCTAGAAGGCAATTGCTAGCACCTTTGAGAGTTACAGGATTCAGAATCTAAATGAAATGACAATGTTAATGGTTCTAATTTTGATTGATTGGTAAACAACACTGAGAACAGAAAGGTGGGAAATGTCAAATCGCTTGGAGAGTTTCAGATCGCCAAGAAATAGAGAAGAAAGTAGGGTTGGAGAGTGGAGGGGAGAGTACCAAGGGCGAGGACATTCATCTCGTCAGAATGATTGATTATTAGATAATAATAGAAGTGCTAATGAACGGTTATATTAAAATTGGTTGGGCTGTTGAGATGGCTTAGCAGTAAAGGCGCGGACAGCCCGAGTTTCAGCCCAGGAAGGCTAGGACTGATTTCTGCTGATGGTCTTCTGATTTTCACATGTGTTTAGTGGTATGTGCTCCTGTCCATACAAATAAGTAAAAAATAATAGAAATTTAAAGTATGTTATTGTTAAAAATGTTTAGTTATGTAAGCCGAGAACTTAAAATGCATGGTAGAAATAATGAAAACGCTTGTAGTGATAATAAAATGTGATTATTGGGGGATGGAGAGATGACCCTGTTTGAGAGCACTTTCTGCTGTTCCAGAGGTTGCAAGTTTGGGTCCCAGCACCCACACATGGATCACTAGGGCCTGTAACTCCTGCTTTAGAGCATCTGCCATCAGAAGCACCTGCACACACACACACACACACACACACACACACACACACACACACACAGAGCGAGAGAGAGAGAGAGAGAGAGAGAGAGAGAGAGAGAGGTAACCATGAGCCTTTTATTTCACCCATGCCCCAGTTCCTGAGTAATGACTTAGAGGTTTATTATTTATGAATAAATGCCTAGGCCAAGCGAGTTCTGTTCTCTGATTAGCTCATAACTTATATTAACCCATTAACTAGTCTATGTCTGTCACATGGCTGGTTACCTCTCCTCAGTCTCATACAACTGACTTCCCAAGTCCCAGTGGTGAATCCTCCCACCCCGACTCTTTTCCAGACCCCTATATCTCTCTGCCGGATGTCCCGCTTTCTAATCCTGCCTCAGCTTATTGGCCATCAACTTTTATTGACAGGTGATGCTTCCACTCAGTACCCAAGAGATTATCACTACAGGTACACACACACACACACACACACACACACACACACACACACACACACACACACACATAATAAAAAAAACCAAAGTGTTTTGGTATTTTGTGTATCTTTGAAAATGCTATCTTATTAATATAGAACATTATACATATGAATAGGGTGCAATATGATGTAATGCTATGTAATGATTGAATCAGTATAATTAGCATATTTACCATCTTAGAATTGCATCCCTTTTCATGGGTCTACTGTTATTCTCTGTGTGTGTTTTAGTCAGTGGATCTCTTCAAGTCCACAGGATGTGCCTATGATTCTCTGAGACCAATTGGATTAGGAATAAAATGTCTTGTGACTCGATACATGATTCACTGTACTTTTAAAATAGAGATAAAAGTGAATTCTAATGTAGCAGTGCTCTATCTACATGTATACCTGCATGTCAGAAGAGGGCATCAAAAGTCATTATAGATGGTTGTAAGCCACCATGTGTTTGCTGGGAATTGAACTCAGGACCTCTGGAAGAGCAGCCAGTGCTCTTAATGGCTGAGTCATGCCTATGGCTGTTCCCTGAGGGGTTCTACTAGTATTTGACCAATACAGACACAAATTCTTATAGCCAACCATCTGACTGAGCCAAGGGACCCCAGTGAAAGAGCTAGGGGAAGGACCGAAGGAGCTTAAGGGGATTGCAACCCCATAAGAAGAAGAACAATATCAACTAACTGGACCACCCAGAGCTCCCAGGGACTAAACCACCAACCAAAGGGTATACATGGAGGGAGCCAGGACTCCAGATACATATGTAGCAGGGGATGGCATCGTCTAACATCAGTGGGAGGGGAGGGAGGCTAGGGGGATGCTAGAGGTGTGAGACAGGAGGGGGTGAATGGATGGGGAGCATCCTCATAGAGGCAAAGGGGATGGGGGGAGAAGAGGGATGGGATGGGAGGGTTGGTGGAGGGGTAACTGGGAAGGGGGATATTATTTAAAATGATTAATAAAAAGAAAAAATGAATTCTAGGTTCGGTATTCCTAGAGTGCCTGCCCTCTACCTAGCAACATGTATGTTTGCTGCTTTGCTTTTCAAAGAAGATCTGAGACAGCATCCAAACTGGATACACAGCTCAAAGGGATGAGGAATATGTGAGGGAAGCGATAGCTGGCTTTGAAGTGACCTCAAAACTTTACACGTGGGAGGGAGCTGTCTGCCTACGCTAGCAGTGTGCTCTAGGCCGGTGGGATTATCTAGCACGGGAGAACAGAGTCTGCTTCCAGCTTCAAGGAGTGTCTGCAGTCTATGCAGAAAGAGAAGACCAGCGCACAGAATAAACCAAGAGTGAAAAGGGAAAGGAGATGTTAAATTCTAATTATGTTGTATGATCTATTCCATCGGGGGAAGGAGAACTCAATGTTAGCGAACATTCTGGAGGAAGTTTTGATAGAGGAAATGGGAAATGATCTCAGTCTCATGTGCTTATTTGGACTCTCAGTGTTGGGAAGGACAGCACCCATCAAGGGTCAAGTGTGCCATGTGAAGTCATTGCAGTCTAGGCTTGGGAGATGAAGCTGCTTGAAGAAGAATGTCATGCTTGGCACGTGGTACACGGCTGTTGTCCCAGGCCTCTAGGGCTGAGGCAGCATTGCTGCAGACACAAGGCAGGCCCTGTAGTTTGTATATGGGGTGACGGGCTCATAGTAGCTGGGAAGCTACCAAATAAAAGAGGGTTATATTTGGCCTACAGATTAAATAAACTGCAGCTTAGTACTGAGCAGAACCTGGGTGTGGCAAGACTTGTAGATTTAGAGAGAAAAGGGGAAGTTGTTGGGGGTGACGGCTGGCTGTGCAATGAGGAGCAGACACCCCAGGACTGATGAGACAGGAGGAAGGACGGAGCCTAAGGAGGGAAGGAGAGTAATGATGGAGGAGAACAGAGGAGAGTAAGGCGGAAGTGTGGGGAAGGCGGGAGTAGCTCAGGAAATGAATGACTAATTGGTTCTAAAGGTGGGTGCACAGGGGACTGAGAGCCACGGACAAGCACTGCTGATCACAACTGGCTGGACGACCTTAAGAAAGAGGTTTTAATCTTTCTCCCCTTTGGCAATCTATCAGTCTGGACATGGCATGCAAAATATTACCTCCAAATTATGATGCCTTACTTTCAAACTCATTACCAACCTTAGGATGCATTCTATATTACCCAGCCATCGACTGTCGCCCTTTAGGTATAGCAACTTCCCCTATCTTATGAATGTAGGAAGCTTTGTATGAATAATTGGTCAGATATTAAACACGGAGGTGCAACTTGACAGGACCAGATGCTCAGATTACTGTAAACTCGTCATGTAAACTGTTAACAAATGTTGACAACATGGCAATGAATATGAAATCTTACAAACTGTACATACACGGAAAGCATCCCAGGTTTGATTCACGGCATGGTAAGATCCACGAGATTCTGATGGTCAACGCAACACACCAAGCGTGGAGTTGCAGTACTAAACACAAGCTTGGTTGCATTGGTAAAGATCTTGAAGGCACACATGCAGCAGTCACATTCTTCCAGCTAGTTAGCAAATCTCTCCAAGAACACACTAGAACACAGAACAGTCGTTCTCAACCTTCCTAACGCTGCGACCCTTTAACACAGTTCCTCATATTATGGTGACCGCCAACCACAAAATTATTTTTATTGCTCTTCATAACTAATTTTGCTACTGTTATGCTACTATTACCAACTATAATGTAAATATCTGTTTTCAGATGGTCTTAGGTGACCCCTGTGAAAGGGTTGTTTGACCTCCCACAGGATTTGCCACCTACAGGTCAAGAACCACTGACATAGGGGTTCATGGTCTAACTGAACTTTGTGACCCGGATCAAGACTTGCTGATAGAATCTGAGCAGTGCATTTGGTCACACCTATAGGGAATGCTACTCTTGTGATTAGCAGCTGCGTTTGGGTTCTACTTGCTCAAGACCATCTCAGCAGCCTCTGCCATGTGTCCTGTATAAAGAGAATGTCTAATTCCTCCCACTGATAGCCATTGGGAAGTTGTGCCCAGGGACTGTATCGAATTGTGATGATGCAGCGGGATGGTATTGTGTGGGTTGGCAGACTTCCGGCTGGGTTAGTTGTGAATCACAAGCTTTTGTAAAGTAATGTTTTCGACTTTAAGTTACTTCACTTTGTATGTCCAAGTGCCACGAGTGTCAGTGTAGAAGGGTTCCTGTCCCGAAAGAAACAACCTAAGAAAAGGAAGTTTTTTTCCTCTCATCGTTTTAGAAATCCTAAATGTTTTCTGTGAGACAATATACAATCGGAATTAGAAGGATTACGGTAGGTGATCCCTGATGGTAGAGATTCAGAGCCCTGTTAGAGCTTGGCTGTTTCCACATGGATTTCAGCTAAGACCTAACAACTGAAACGATGCAAGAGGAAGAAAGACAACCGCCCCAGTGAAGAGAACCGCAAATTCAGTTTCCTTTGTAGTCACTGCCCTTCTGAAGCAGGCCCACAATCACCGTGTGAACCAAGTGGGGCAATGTAGCAACAATTTCGAAGCTAACAGAAAACCACTCTCTCCAACTGTCACCAAGTGGGTTTATTTTTGTCATGTTTTGCAGTTTTATCACTTTGAACAATATGGTTCTACGATCCGATTGCTAAAGTGACTGTCATCCTACATTTTGTAGATTGACGATCAAATTATTCATGCAAAAACACAGTATCTAATTCCTGTCCACTGTTAGGAAGCCAATGCTCAGATTTCGTTGTATTGCTCCCGTGGCCATGTTTCTCTGTAAATATTTGTGATAAAATAGTTTGAAATGTGGTTAAGTCGTGGAATGCTTAATCAAGTTAGTTAACATATACCATATTTGTTACGCATGCTGTTTTGTGAGGAGAACCACTAAAATTATACTTTTGAAAAGTTGTCATTGCTTTTGCTTTCTTGAGACAAGGTCTTACTCTGTAGCTCAGGCTGGCCTGGAACTCACTGTGCAGACGAGGTAGGTGTGAAACTCACAGCAATCCTCTTACCTCAGCTTTCTAGTACTGAGCATACAGTTATGAGTCAATCTCCCACCCCCAGCACAATTTACTTTCATAGACAAAATAAGCTATTGAGGAATTGAAGTTCGGTTTTAAGACTTCACAGTGGGGCTGGTTTGGAGCTGTTTGCGTGTCTGTGTGCCTTTGTGTGCCATTGCTGTTAATGGCATAGTAGTTGAAAGGTTAAGTGTGGAGCACCCCAAAAATGTTCTGGCTTGGTAAGTGAGAAGTTCTTTGAGGAATTAAGCTCGGTGTAGTAAGTGTCTGGATTGGTGGTTTGAATCGGTAGCTGCTGTTGCCCTAGGTCAGGTGTCTCCAGTGGCTCTGGTTTCGAATAGTCCCTTCCTGGTTGTGAACTTATGAGTCCAGCTGCACCTGTCCAGGTGCCATGGAGCTATGTAGGAGAGGTGACATCATTCCGTGTCAATTATCAGAAAGTACGGGGGCAGAGGATTGTTTTGAAGATGTGGTTTTGTTTCTGGTTATGTGTATTTGTGGGTGGAAATGTTCACATGAGTGCAAGTGCTTGCCGAGGCCAGAAAAAGTTATTGGACCAGTCTGGCTGGAGTTAGAGGGATTGTGAGCTGCCCTCCCAGGTCCTGGGAACAGAGCTCAGGTCCTCTGCGAGAACAGCACACCATCAGAATGGCTGAGCCATGTCCTTAGACCCAGGAGATTGTTTTATGTAAGTGACAGGAAAAGCCTGGCAGGTTTCTCTAGGGCTGCCAAGTTAGCTCATGTGCACCGAAGCTTAGTGTGGAGTTATTTTTTAAACCTTTCCCAGCTAACTACCCTGCAGAATTCTACTTGTAATGCTAGCTGTGTTTATAACCTTCTAGAGGAAGGGGAGTCGCTAAACCCCTAAACACTTGGCTGTCTTTGGATGCTGCGTTTAATTGATGTGCAGTCACTGTATGAGCTACTGGGCTTTATAAGGATGCTTTTACACAAGTATATAACCTGTTGGCTGTATTTCCATCTCTCATGGTTCCTCTTGTTAGCCTCCTTCCTTCCCCGATAGGGTCACTTCTATTTTCATGACATATAAAAACGATTCTGTATGCCTATATAAAATGTAGGAATCACAAATGATAGAAAATACAGCATACAATGTTTATCAGAGTCTGCCTTAATTTACAAAATATGATAATCTCCAGTTGCATTTACTCTCCTGGAGACGATATGCATTCTTTTGAGACAAGGTCTCACCAGGGAGTCTCAGCTGACCTAGAACTCACTATTGAGATTAGGCTAGTCTAGAATCCAGTATGTGTACCAGGCTGCCCTAGTACTCGCTATGTGGACCAGGCTGGTCTAGAAATCACTATGTAGACCAGGCTGCCCCCAAACTCATTATGTAGATTTGGACGGTCTAGAACTCATTATGTAGATGAGGCTGGACTTGAACTTTCAGGAGTCTTTCTGTCTCTGATTACAGGTGTATGCCATCACACCCAGAAGGACAGATTCATTATTCTCTTTGAATCGAGGCAAATTGATATTCCTTTGCTTTATTATCTTCCCTTCTTGATACTTTCAGAAATCCATTTTGCCTTTTGTTTGGAGGCCAAAGCAGAACAAATATTTCTCCCAGTTCATATGACCATCCTCTGATACCCGTGAATGAATGCTCAAACCGGAGCCCCAGAATAATCACCCAGAATTCCATTTCTTTACAAAGAACTTGTGCCTTTTCTATCACTGCTTATGGTAGAATGTTCCAGAGTCAAGCGCAATGTTCTAGACACCATTTGACTAGCTTGCTATGGAAGAGTAGCATTACTGCAGAGGATTACTAGTGAGTGGGAGAGAGTGACAGCCTTTCGGAGATGACAGTGACCTCCCTCTTCTACTGATAGTGACAGGGATTGTCACTCTGTCACTGTCTCCTTTACTGTTGTGCCGTGTGCAGGTTTACTGAGCATGACTTCTGAGTCTCCATCATTATCTGCACTGATGGATCAGTTGAATCGGCAACTCTGAGGCATTTTAAAAAGTGCAAGGACTCTAATGGTCAATTAGGTTAGGGATCACTGGTCTTGGGTGGGAGAGGGATTAGTGTGTAAAGTGCTTGCCACACATAGAGCACTGGAGTTCAGATCCTTAGCACTCACAGAGGCGCCAGGCACACACAGTGGCTTGCCTGAAATCCCAGGGTTTGGGAGTTAGAGATGGAGTATCCACGGAGCATGTCGGCTGGCTAGACTAGCCAGATTGGTGATCTCTGGACTCAAGTGCGAGACCTTGCCTCAATACATAAGTTGGGTAGCAATGGAGGAAGACGCCAGTGTCAACCTTTGGCCTCTGCATCATGGACGCACATGCATGCATGTTTGTTCACACACGTTGACCGATACACGCATGGACAGGCCTGCATAAATGCACGCATACTGCACACATAGGCATAAATAGGAATCCTGATCTACGTTAGGATTAACCATATTTCCCTTTTCAGCACTAGAGGGCTCCTTTCAGAACGTTCTTGGCCCATGAATAATTTCATCTTGTTTACTTAGAAATTTTAATTTCTATAATTTACTGACTTTGTCACTGTTCTGACATTTGTATAATTAGATTTACTATTACTGTATTTTTTGTCATACCAAAGAAAAGTTTTTAGAAAAGTAAACATTTATTAAGGTTAACCTGGATGCAGAGTTTTATTATTTATTTATTCATTTTCCTTTAATAATTCTTTTTCTACTGGATTTTTTTAAATTTACATTTCAAATGTTATCCCCTTTCCCGGTTCCCCTCCAGAAACCCCTTTCCTATTCACCCTCCCCCCACTTCTATGAGGGTGCTTTCCCTACTCATCTGCCCACTCCCTCCAGCCTCCCCTCCCTGGCATTCACCTACACTGGGGCATCGAGCCTTGGCAGGACCAAGGGCTTCTCCTCTCACTGATGCTCAACAAGGCCATCCTGACGCACAGGTTTATAATCCCAGCTACTCAGAAGGGTGAGACAGGATTACAACTGAGAGTGGGCATATAGCTTAGAGGCAGAGTGCTTGCATGGGCCACCACTCCAGAATGAGAAAACCTTTAATAAAAGGCAGAGCTGAGCCCAGAGACCTCTGTGTTTCACCTCCTCGCACCCTAAAATGAACTGTCTAATTTGCAGGGCCACTGGTGATCCTTACTGGGAGTGACACAGAGCACAAGCTACTGTGTTCACACAGTGTCTCCAGCATCAAGTCTAGGTTTATTGTTTATTTAACTTTACATGTAGTGAGCATTTTGTCTGCATTTACATCTGTGCATCACGTGTGCCGGCACCTGAGGAGGCCAGAAGGTGTCAGGGCTACTGCAGCTGTAGTTAGAGCAGGTGGTGAGCTGCCATGTGGGTGCTGGATCCTCTAACCCAGATCCTCTGTAAGAGCCAGGGTCCTTATCCGCTGAGCCATCTCTCCAGCCCCCTCCAGTGTCAATTCTAAACACAGCAGCAACCTTGATGGATTCTTCCGTGTGTGTGTGTGTGTGTGTGTGTGTGTGTGTGTGTGTGTGTGTGTGTGTCTGGGATGTCAGTGTGTGTGCGTGTTGTGTGTTGTGTGTGTGTGTCTGAATGAACTTTGCTTTCTAATTCTTACCACAATTATATATAGTAAGTTGGGCAAAAGACAGAGAAGGAGAGACCCCAGAGGAGATTACATGTAGAAGGTAAGATGAGGTGGGAAAGGTTTGGCAACCATAGCCGATATCCCGTTTGTTCAGTCATCCAGGAGGCATTGGGCTGGATCTGGTTGCTTTGGTCCTAAAGCAGTTTTATGCACTGGTTGTTATTCTTAGCTGGGCTCCCAGTGATGCTTGGCAGGATGGCTGGCTCCTTTCTTTCTTTCTCTCTTTCTTTCTTTCTTTCTTTCTTTCTTTCTTTCTTTCTTTCTTTCTTTCTTCCTTCCTTCCTTTCTTTCTTTCTTTTTTTTTCTTTCTTTTTTTTCGTTTCTCTGTGTAGCCCTGCCTGTACTGGAACTAGCTCTGTAGATCAGGCTGGTCTTGAACTCACAGAGATTTGCTTGGGATTAAAGGCAGGTGCACCATGCCTGGCTTAGATAGTCACCTATGAAATAAGTAAGTCAGCTCCCATGGTTCCTTGCTATGAAGCCTGGCATGTGGACTTTGGTTTAGTGTCTTACAGTATCTGATCAAACCAGACTCCACACAGACTCTAAGACGGGGTCTGCTCAGCACTCATGCCAGGTTCCTGTGTCTCTTATTGAATCTCTGTGTTAGCCCCTGCCTTTTCATGCGTCATTAGGGAGTCTCATTGTCAGGCCTGAAGCAAGGTTATGGCATTGTCTCACCTAGTCCCCAAATTTGGTAAAAATTCACTAAATCTATGCATGCTATGAACAGAAAATATTGAAGAATGACATTTTATTTATAAATTATTATTATTATTGTTTTTATTGATACAAAAAACTTTAAAGTCCTCTGATTCCCACCCCTCACCAACCTAGATAATTTTCTGTTCTTATTTCTGACCCAGTTAGTTCTCTGTTTATTGGCTCCTTCCCAGCACCTCCTTCCCAGGCAAATACATCCAACAAAGATACAAAGGCAGGAGGTGTGCACTTGCCTGGAATTAGGATATCATCTAATCCTGCTGTGAAGGGACTGTGGACCAGAGAGCCCGGGGCTGTTACAGGAGCAGAGAGACCTGGAGGTGGAGCCACAGAGTGCTGGAGGCTTCCTTCTAATCCCCGGTGGCAGCCTTTGAGGGTATTACTTGAGGCTCTATTATTTATGTAGACGCCCGATGTAAGGAGAGTCCTAGGAAGGATTATTACTTTGTGTGCCCTCCCTTGTTAACCAAACTCCTCCACTGTGCCTTTGTTATTGTCATAAACGCTGAGATCCCAAAGTTTGGCCCAGTTCCCAGACTGCACAGCGGTGTGTGTGTGTGTGTGTGTGTGTGTGTGTGTGATCTATTTAGTTCTAATAAAAAAAAAAAACTTTGTATGACTTCATGCCCTGAAACCTCTCTGCAATTAGGAAAATGAGTTTTAATATTGACTCAAAGCAATGCCTACTTTGCTCCCAGAAGGCTCTGGAGCTCTGAGATGGGCTGTGGCCAAAGCCAAGGGCCTTGTCCCTAGCAGAGGCTGGACGTGTAAGCAGGAGTCAACAGATCAGGGGCAGAGCCCCGGAAAGAGCCCCCGAAGTCTTCTCTTTCCAAGCCCGCCCCTTTATAACTTAGTGGGGATTTGAAGTTCTTTTTCAAACATCACAAAAGAGAAGTTAACATTACGTTTGGAACTATCTAAAATGTTTTGAGTGTCTAAGCATCCTGGACAGACAAACAAAAAAGTAGGTGATTAAATTAACCTCAGAGGAGAATGTAATCTGCTCCCCTGGTAATTGTCCAAATTAGTCCTTTGTAGATAAATCCTTATTCCTAGGGCATTGCTAGTTCTAGAACAGGCTTTCAGACGCTGAAACGCTAAGCTGATGCCTGAGGGTGGAAAAGAGAAGGTGGTTGTCCTGGCTGCCCGGCTCTTCTCGCCACCGCACCACTGTGGAGTTTAGGTGGGAAATGCGTTCCCTGAGCAGCGAGCGCAGCGCAGCGTGGTGACTGCAAGTGACTGCTCCGGCTGATTGAATTAATGTGAACTTTTCGCTGCACTGCAAAGATCGAGGATCCTTTCCCAGGAGGCAGTCTGGGGATTCTGTATTCCTGATTCACCTGCACAAACACAGCGTTTTAACCTCGGACTCTAGGAAATGTCACGTTTGGCCTCAGCCCTCAAAGCTGCTCTCAGCCTCGGTTTCGGTTTCCTCATTTGTAGACTGATGCGGAGACACTCGTGGCTCCCTGGAGGTCCTGAGGACTGTGGACTGTGCTTGGCACATGGAAGGCGGCAACGTCTCTCATCTGTGGTGAAACCGTCATCCTGAGAGCTGGCCACATGCTCTCCCATCCTTCCCGTGCTCTTTTTCTTTGATCATAACAGAGATTGGCCAGCCATCTTCAAAGCGAACACCGTCCCCATTTGTGAAAAGAAGCTAAAACTCCGAGTACACCCAAACACATATAACAGGCATTTCTTTTTTTGCTGTAGATACGTGTGTATGAACACACATGCATATAAGTGTACATGTGTATGTAGCACATACTCCTACATATATGCACGTATGTGTATACATGTAAAAATACTTGTCTATATTATCCTTACCATAGACATAAATCTAGTAAACATGCATCTATAGTAAAGAAAATCTGCATTAAACATTAGTTATCTCAACTTTAAGCTTTTAGTTAAACACCTAAAATTTTTCTTTTTTTCTTTTTCTTTTTTGTTAACACAAGGGGTTCTTTTGGGTACCTGGGAAGGGGATGGGCACCACTAGCATCAGGTGTTTCCACAGTCTCATAAGGGTAGCTTTCAAAATAATAGATTTTTATTAATTCTTTGAGAATTTCCTCCAATGTATTTTGACCATAGTCCCCTCCCACATCTAGGTCCTCCCAGATCTAGGCCTCCCCACCCTCCCAGTTTCACATCCTTTTTTTTCCCCATTAGGGTCATCTTGAGGATATGTTAGCTAGGAGAGTCAGGTAGGAAAGCTTCCTAAGGAGAAGCTGCTGCTCTGTCACTGTTTGCATAGCAGGGGCCACTTTCTTAAATGATGTCACCAGTTTACAAGATTCTTTTCTGATTATTCCTGCCTTTCTCCCCCACAGATAGAATGCGGACTCTATGTATAGACTCCTATCTGTCCATATTTGTAATCTTGGCTCAACAACATGGTGCCCAGCACAGAGGAGACCCTGTGCAAACATGAGCTGAAGGAATGACTGACTGTTAGGGTAACATTCCCTCTGCTACTTCTTCCTACAAAAAATAACACACACAGCCTGGATCCTGGCTGAGAGAATGTTGTGACGTGAGCCACCATCTCTGAGTACCTCTCCACACAGCCTCTTCTGCGGTGTTCACTGGTGTATTATCACCTCCCTGTCTTCCCAGTCTGAGCTCTGAGGAATCACACTAGGCAGCATTTGACTCCTGTGGAAAAGTTTGGTATCAGAGAGGCAGGTGCTGTGCTGCCATGTGCCCCACACATGCGTTCTTTGGAGAAGCCTTGCATAAACGTGGGTGTTTCACATATTTCCTGAGTGGTACAGTTGTCTTCTGGTCACTTCCTCCTCTCCAAAAAGCAGTCTGTGGGCACAGCTTCTCTTTGGTTTTAATTCCATGGTTTAGAGATTCTCATTTCCTAAACAAGAGGGTTATTTCATAGCAACAGGACATATGAGTTTTCCTGTAGCAAGAAAGAGTAGACATTTGTATAGTTGTCATGATATACAAGTGTCTCATCAGACAAGGACAGAGGGCTCGATAGTGCTGAAGTCATGGGACTCTTGCAAAAGCTCCTGGGGTTTGGCTTGTGGCATTCACGGAAACGCAGTGTTTCCAGACAACCCATGAGTTCATGGAGGTTACATTCTCTGAAGCAGTGTGTTAGACATAAAGCCATGGGTTACACGGAGCAGGAATGAACCTGAGTGTGTTAGTAATGCTTGTGCCTGGTGTTTGGTTGGAGGAACAAAACCCTCAGACTGACTTAGACCATGGCAGAGGTGAACGAAATGTAGTTAAAAAGCAAGTAAGACAAGTAGGAGAGAGTGGAGCCTCAGGGAAGGCCTTCTCTAGTGCTCTCTCTCCTTTTAGATTTTATTTCTTTTCTGTCAGGGTCTCAGTACAATGCTTCAAACTCACTGTGTATCCCAGACTGACCTGGAACTTTCCACTTTCTTGCCTCTACTACCTGAGTGCTGATGATGTGGGCGTGTCCCCACCATATTCTGCTGAGAATGTGGGCATGGGCCTCCACTCTCAAGCCCAATTTTTGTTGTTGTTGTTGTTGTTTTGTTTTTGTGCACACCCTAAGCCTGCATCTTAAGTGTTCAGTTTTTTTCTTAGCAGCCTCAGAATTCAAAGAGTGACACATGGCTACTTTCTTCCAGGTTGGGATGCAATAGGCAAGAGAAAGTCTCTTCAGATTTCAGATTTGATAAAGGTCTTGTGTCATTACTTCATCTCAAAAATGGGAAGATGGGTTGTGTGGTTGGTTTAAGTGAATCTGAGCCTCGCCCTGAGCCTGTGGACGGGAGTTGAGCTCATCATGATGAAGCATGTGTTGGAGGTGATTGAGAAAAGAGTCAAATGCCCCTGCTGCTTACAGGAGAGGATTTGGAGTTTTAAAAGCATGTGTGTGTGTGTGTGTGTGTGTGTGTGTGTGTGTATGCATATGCATGTGATACATGTGACACATATAATATATAAATATATGTGTATATAAACAACACACATACACACACACACACACACACGCACACACGCATGCACGCACATTAGTTTTCACTTCTGGCTCAGTTGGCCCTTCTGTTGTGCTGTGGTATTTGGGCTGAGGCTTTAATGTAGGGGCATAGGCATCCAGGGCCTTTCCTTCCCCCTTCGTACTGCACAGGAAGTGTTTGCCATAGTCCTGGTCCATCACAAGCAATGATCAGGAGTAGAGTCAGGGTAGAAGAGTAGCAGGAACAAGAAATATCCACTTGCTGGGTGAAGCCATAGACTAGAGTTTTTCTTGCTGTGTCAGAGTTTGTCCCATCTAGTACATTATACTCGTCCCATCTAATACATTGTATTTGGGACTTTCCTTGGGATTATTTCAGGAATTGCTCATGAAATCCCATAAATATGTTGACTTAGCAAAATACTTGTATTTGAGGCTTCATCTCCATGATAGTCCTCTAAATGTGTGAGAAATGTTTCCAGGGAACCCCCAAGGAAGGTCCCCAAAGGCTTTGGTGTCCATGTGGCAGTGCTTGCTTTTTTTTTTTTTTTTTTTGGCTCTGTTATGTTCAGTAGCACAGTTATGTGGCAAGTGAGAATCTCACTGAAGAGCACTCTACTTTCACTTTATAGCTCTGCTGGAGTAGTCAGGACTGAACACATAAAGGCTCCTGGCCACTGAGCCCCTGTCTGGAAAGCCAAAAGAGGATCTAGTTATCCACTCTGTCCACACTGCTACTTGACAGGAGCAGAGGAATTGCTCTCACAGCAAGGGGATACGAGGGAGTCATAATTGTACAACAAGTCAACAGCAACCAGGACTGTAACTGAGGCGCTGTGAGGAAAGAGGGAGCTGTACTGTTTGCTTCCGTAAGGAGGTAGCAGAAAGCTGGGGATGGGGAGTGAGGCAAATGAGGGCTGATTACTCTGGAGAGCAAGGGATGGCTGCTTGCACTGGACTGCAGAAGTGGCAGCAGCAGCACAGAGGTGAAAGTGAGTGGGAAGGGGTCTCCATGTGTAGTGTCCCCATCTGGCGTTACTGTTCTGAAGTTATGGAAATATGTCTCTGAACCTTGGCTTTTTCTGTAATGGAATGGAAAAAATAGTAGTCATTTCACAAGAAAGTTCTAAGGATAGAAAAAATTATAAAAGGTCAGGTTGATAGAACACATGGTAAGTACTTGGTAAATGTTAGCTGTCATCACCACCCCATTATTCACTGTTATTCTCTATACCACCAACTTGCTCAAACCTCTCTCATCATCCCGAAGCTCTCAAAGAACTCTTCTCACGGGTAATTTTGTGTCTGCTTCAATTTCTTCCCCACCCAGTGATCTTTTAAAATCTTGTCAGGTAGCCTCTCAACTTAAAACCATCCAGTGAATCCTCCTTTCTTCTCTTCTAAACATCTCTACCAAAAACCCCTCAGTATTTCCTCTTCCCTTGCTCTCCTCCCAATGTTGCCTTCCAATTGGAAGGCTCCCGAATGGTGGACCACTTACCTGCCAGCCTTCATACTCATTCTGCCAAGGGAGAAGTGGAGTCACTTACCTGAACTTGGAAGGATGGCTGGCCGCACTACTAGGCACAATTTCCCTCTGCCTCAGTGAGCCTTAAGTCCAGTTCCACAGCTCTTGGTTACTGCCGAGATATCAGTGCCACTAATGCACCTTTAGAACCTTCTCGCCATGCTGATCAGTATTGTGGTTCATAGGCATCGTACCTTATGGTCATAGAACATTTCACTGCTTTCCTCCCGTGGCAGCCTGTACAGTATCGCCAAGTACCATGAAAGCTAGTCTCAGGGAGGAGGTTTTCTGGTCAGATCAAATCCAAGTCTTCCAGGTCTTGTGTCCAAGCACATGATGCTCTCAGCAATAGGGCCTTATCCTCAATTTCTGGGATGTAGCCAAGGCAGCAGCAATAGTCTATATTGTTTTGGCAAACTCTTGAACTTCTCTAATTGATAACTTGAAAGGAGGTTTTTTATGCCTGTTGCTGGGACTTTTGCTAGATAGTCTATAGTTCTTTGGGGAGGCATTATCATTCCAATTGGTATAGCATCATTTAAATGATATACATATGAATACACGTGTATGTATTATATGTAATTTAGGTAAATATAAAATAATGATTCATCATAGCTTTTTCAAACATCCATTGTGGTATTTATATACATACACAATGAAGCTACTCATCTGTAAAGAAAAATTAGATCACGAGATTTGCTGGTAAATGGATGGGACTTAAAAATATTATATTGAATGAGGTCATGCAGATCCAGAAGGATAAGGGCTGCATATTTTTTCTCATCTGTTTTCTGGCTCCAAAGTTTTAGAGGAGATTATAACCCAGAGTCACCATGGAGAGCAGGAAAGTAAAAGCAATCATGGGAGGAATGAGGAGGAGCACAGAGAGGGGAAGAGCAAGTTAGAGACTCTATGAAGGGGGAATAAAAAACAGGAAGCTTTGATTTCATGATGTCTTATTACCTCAATCTTGCTATGTTATCTTTGTGAGCAAGATAAGAGTTAACTCTCATGGGAACATAGATAAATGGGTTTATAAGTGATTAAATAACATGTTCATTATATTTTCAAAGATTCATTCTGAGATGAATAAAATATACTCAATATCTAGTATATATATATATATATATATATATATATATAGTGTGTGTGTGTGCATATACACATGTGTGCTATCTACCTTTCTTTACTTAGTTGTTTTTGAGGCAGGGACTCTCAAGGATGTAACTTGACAAGTAGGCTAGGCTGACTGTCCAGTGATTACAAGTGACACCTTCCCACACCTCCACTTCTGTACATGGGCTCTGAGAGTGGAAGTCAAACTCTTGTGTTGTAAGGCAAACGCTTTACTAACTAAGCTGTTCCTCAGCCCCATGCATCTCACATAACAACAGAATAGAAGGCTTACATCAATCTATAGAAAGGTCCTTGGCTGTCTTCCAGGTTCTATTGTTTGAGTAATGTTTTCTTTTCCCATGGTCTTGTCCTTTTTAATGTGTTTGTCTCTAGCTTTATAAGAAATACACAAATTGCATGTATTTGAAGTTTTCTGGTGACACAAAGAAGGAATCACAAGTTAAATGATAGTTTAAGGACACATGATTTTTTATGTTAGTATTAAAAGTAAATGCTTAGGGAAGAAAACTAAAATAATGGTAGTTTCTATACAAATGACCTAATGGTCATTTTGGGTGATTAAAACTGAACATGGAAACACAGTGAGATGCAATTTCCAAAACGCTAATGAAATGATAGCGTGAGTTAATAGGAGAGTTCAGAAAACATGACAGCAAAGTCCTATTTTTGAGTCATGCCTGTATTTAGTATTTAGATGTAGGTACTCTGTAGATGTAGAAAAGCTGGGGTGGATTATGAAGGGGGTGGCCAGAAAAGAATTGTTATAAAACAGTCATGGAGAAGCTGTGGAGTTTGGGATTGTGGATCAGAGACAGAAGGTGTAGCACGTTCTGTGAACAGCCTTCAGATACTGGACTACATCACCAGGAAAGGCCTTAGAGTTGGTCTAGGAGACCCGAGGGACATTCCTTGGTTGGCACAGAGCAAGAGAGTACAGTGAGACAAATTTACTTTTTTTGGATTAAAGATTTTTTCCAGTAATTCCCTTCCAAACTAAGGACAGGCTACCTTGTAATCAGTAGAGTTCCCATCCCAGAAGATCTCCAGACATAGAAATCCCTCGTCAGTTTCCCAAATGGATCATATTTTGGGGAGATAGATCAGACAGATCATTATCTAAATGCAAATCCAGCATGAGCTCAGAGATCCTTAAGCAACACAGTGGGCACTCCTGCAATATCCACCAAAGACCACACAAGAGGAGAAAAGTCTCAGAAGCCAACTGTATGTGACCCATGACTCTGGCTGATGTGGCACTCAGTCCTTTTGCCTAGCATTAGGACAATGTTACCGTAAGAAATGGGGAAGTCTTGGGCTGTGGAGCTTCAGACAGCTAAGCGTTGTCAACAACTGCACTCAGCTCGGTATGTGTGAGAGTTAGAACGGGCAATGCCTCCACACAAACTAACATGATGCCTTTTCTTTTTCAGGACAATCGTATCCACACGTCCAAGTACAACATTCTCACATTCTTGCCAATTAATTTATTTGAGCAGTTCCAAAGGGTGGCGAATGCCTATTTCCTTTTTCTTCTGATACTACAGGTAATCTTTAAGCTGTATTTCATCATTATCCATTTGTTGAAAGTATTTCTATAATTCTAGAACATACATTAATTTATTTTGTTAAATCGCTCATGATTATATAAGACTATTCTTATTATATTTTTAATGGTATTACTACATTTTGTTTTAAAAACAAGGCAGGGCTAAGAATAGGTAAAACAAAAACAGTGCATTTATTGACTTAGACACCTAGGTCTTTTTAATACGAACCTTTATCTGAACCATATAAGAATCTCAATTTTGTTTGAATCACATAGAAGTCTAATAATTGCTACTCATGGCCTTCTTCCTTTCCTCATCATTCTCCTACATTAACAGGGTGGGGCTTCACTCCTAAGACTATGAAGTTGTGGGACTGACTTTGTCAAATTTCCCTTCAATCTAAGAACAATGATACATTGCGTGCACTTATAAAAGAAATATCTGATATATTATTTCACTGTAGTGTGACTGTTTTTTTTATCATTTTGAGGGGTTTATTAGTAGTCAATACCCTTTCCCTAGTTAACTAAAACTGGGCTTAAATGAAATTTCAACTTTGATCAGTGTTTTGGGAAGAAAAGGGCATATATCAAGAAAGATTCAAACCCACCTCAATAGTTCCTATCAGACAATGATTTATTCCATTTCTGTTTTATATGATGTGATTAGACAAGTTGGTAGATCCAGGTTAGGTTGTGTGCTGTGTGTAAGAGCTAAGAACACGACTCTACCATGTGAGATCTAGATGGAGCGCTGTGTAAGATCTTCAGTTCAATACTGTATGTGTTAATATTTTCATTGTAAGTGCCAGAGATCTGTACTAGCTTCAGCAGAAGATGAGTGTATTCCACGGTGTGACTGAATTCGCAGACAGTAACCACTGCAGTAGGATATGGCTTTTCTTTCTCTGTTTTCTTCCACATTCATGTCCTGTCCTACCTATCTGGCGGTCCAGCCAGCTTCACAACTTATCTTTCTAGTTTTCCAACTCCTATTGGGGGGAAGAGAGAGAGAGAGAGAGGATGTATATCACTTTTCTGTTGCTATTACCTCTGATTGCATCTGTCTCCTAGGTCAATCACTGTTGCTTAAGAATTTCATGCAGTTATTGTCTTTTGTTCTTTTTTTTTTTTTTTTTTTTGGTTCTTTTTTTTTTCGGAGCTGGGGACCGAACCCAGGGCCTTGCGCTTCCTAGGCAAGCGCCTACCACTGAGCTAAATCCCCAACCCTGTCTTTTTGTTCTTTTATTGGATATTTTAAATTTGCATTTTAAATGTTATTTCCGTTCCCTGTTTCCTCTCCAGAAACCTGCTATTCCCCCTGCCCCCACTTCTATGAGGGTGCTCCCTCACCCACCCACCCACTTCCTACTATCTCTCCACTCTGACATTCCCCTACACAGAGGCATCGAGTCTTGACAGGACGAAGGGCTTCTCCTCCCATTGATGCCCAACAAGACCATCATCTGCTACATATGCGGATGGAGAAATAAGTCCATCCCTGTGCTCTCTTGGGATGGTGACTTGGTCCCTGGGAGCTCTGTGGGGGAGGATCTGGTTGGTTGATATTGTTGTTCTTCTTATGGGGTTGCAAACCCCTTCAGCTCCTTCAGTCCTTTCTCTGACTCCTCCACTGGGGACCCCATTCTTAGTTCAATGGTTGGCTGCGAGTATTCGCCTCTGTATATGTCACGCTCTGACGGAACCTCTCAGGAGACAGCTGTAACAGGCTCCTGTCAGCATGCACTTCTTGGCATCCTCAATATTGTCTGGGTTTGGTGTCTGTATATGGGATGGATCCCCCAGTAAGGCAGTCTCTGAATGGCCTTTCCTTCAGTCTCTGCTCCACAATTTGTCCTCCTGTGTGTATTTTTGTTCTCCCTTCTATGAAGGACTGAAGCATCTGCACTTTTGTCTTCCTTCTTCTTGAGCTTCATGTGGTCTGTGGATTGTATCTTGGGTATTCTGATATCTGTCTAGAAAATTGTCCGTTTCATCCAGATTTTCCAGTTTTGTCGAGTATAGGCTTTTGTAGTAGGATCTGATGACTTTTTTAATTTCCTCAGTTTCTGTTGTCTCCTGTGCAGTTATTGTCTTGAGCAGGTGTCAAGACACTGGCCAGAATGAAGTCAGTTTAATAAAAATAAAAGAACTGAGATTAGAGGGTTTGAAATCCCTCTGAGAAAAAAAATGATATAGTTAAGAATAATTGGATATTTCTTGTGCAAAAAACCAAACCAGATCAAATCAGATGAGACCAGATGAAACTAACCAACCAAAAGAACCTAATGAATGAAAAGTTGCTATTATTCATAAAAGGAAATAGAGCTCTCGGTCTCTCCTTCCAGTGTCATAAAATTGCTTTTGGATTTTTGATGCGGCCTTTCACAGCATTTTTACAGTCTTAGGCTTTTGTTTTTTATATTTGGAAGGGACGGTTGAGGTGGCTGTGTTTAATATCATTTATTGACAAATGTCTGGGAGCTGTGAAGGGGAGATGATATGTAAAGCAATGGATTAGCGATCGGGGAGCAATATCGGGGTCTTCTGCTGCTCACCAGGTGCTTCTGTTGTGTCTCCAGGAACCCTTTGCTTTGTTTTCTTATTGTGTCTCTTTAAGTTATTTTTATTTGAATTAACATGTACTACTATACATATCTATGAGGTATAGTGTGAGAATTCAGATTATACAACACAGTATGTAATGGTCAAGTCAGGGTAATTAACTTTCTTTTTTTTTCTTTTTTCTTTTTCGGAGCTGAGGACAGAACCCAGGGCCTTGCACTTGCTAGGCAAGCGCTCTACCACTGAGCTAAATCCCCAACCCCTTGTAATTAACTTTCTATATCCTTGGGCATTGCTCAGTCCTCTGTGTTGGGAAGCCTTGACCTTGGATCTTCTGGTTGCTTATTTGACCTGCAGTCACCACGTGTGTTGCAGGATGCTGGGGCTTATGTCATTAATTAACACTCAGGGTTTTTTTTTTTTTTAGGTTTAAGAAATTGTGCAGAATTTATTATATAAAACTGATTTAGTTTTGAATTGTTTGTAGGGCTTGATCTCCACCCCATGACTGTGTCTACTGGACCATTTCTTGCCTGACAGCCCGAAACAGATTCCAAGTGAATCCAATCTGATTAAGACACAAACCAACCACATTTGTCTGATAGGGTTGCATGCTCGTCCGTCTTAGGTAGTAGCACTCGAGGTGGAGACACACGGGACTAGTGTGGGAGTCAGGGACCTAGGTACATATTTTAGCAGTGTGTGTGCTTGCTGGGATTTTTAACACCTTAGATGCCTCAGCTGTGAAACTGGGGCAGGAAACGTAAGGACTTGGTATCAGCGCTGCAGGTTGCTCTGACTCACAGTGCATTCCGTGCCCTGTAGGGAAAGCATCGTGAATGTGGAGACATAGCCAGGAGTTCATACAAGTCATTCTGGCACAGAAACTAACTCAGATTTTCAGAGCATCCAATTTAAGATGCGAATACCTGGCTACCCCTTTCTAAGGCAGGCGATCAAAGGCTCTCTAGCAAGTGTTTTGACGGGAGCTAACTTCCTTCTGGTAACTTCCTGAAGACTAAGAAGAGAAGCTGAGGGACCAGCGACAATGTAGTAACCAGCTGGAAGATGTGTGTCCGAGAAAGAGCTCAAAAAGCCCGCTTTTTACGTTTTAATCTTATTTTAACTAGTCTGGAAGCTGGCATAAAGCTATTTCTCAAAATGTTCTGCAATTGAATGCATACAGTTGAATCCTCTTACCTGAACATAATCTCATTGATTTCTGCAAGTCTTACGCAATGAATTGACAAAGTTTGGAAAGGGATGCGTTTCCAATTTAAAAAATCTTAAACGGCTGAAAATGTTGCTTTTTCAGCTTATTCCAGAAATCTCTTCCCTGACATGGTTCACCACCATCGTGCCCCTGGTCCTGGTGATCTCGATGACAGCTGTCAAGGATGCCACCGACGACTATGTGAGTATTCATGCCTGAGAATGCCGGGTGTTCCCATTTTAACCAAATGTCTACCTTTATGGAAACAGAGACCTAGCCAGTGGGGCTAAAGAGTGGTCAAGTGTGAGACAGCGAGGAAGGCTTGTAATTAACTTATGTGATGTTCCTTCACAGTTGTGTGTATAATTTTTTAAAATAAATCCATAATTTGATATGAGCCATCTAAAATTGGCCACACACAAGTGTATAACGCTTGATGTGGTATGTGTCTGTCCCCTAATAAAGTGATTAAAGAATTTCAAGGTACACATTGATACTATGACATCTGAGGTTGAAAAAGAGAAAGTCTGACACAAGTATGATGTGTGTACATGTGTGTTTGTGTATCTGGTTCTGAATGGCTTCCAGTTTCAGAGCCTAAAGCAAAGCTCCTAATATTTGGATTGTCCCTAGAGATATAAGACACTTACTTTGCTGGAGCAAACAATATGAAGTCTGATCACTTACTTGGTCATAAAACATCATGCCAAGTATAATTCAGTATTTCATTCTGATTTCTGTTTTAAGTGGGTGGTGTTGCATAATATCACTGTTAACAACTCAGATTTCTGAAGAATAAAATATAGGTTGTTAAAAGCAATTACTCAGCTTTTAGGAAAACCACAGGGCAGACTGAGCTGCAAGTACAGAGTGCACCTGTGAGGAATAGAACGTCCAGTTCCTGGTGAAAGTTCTCAAAACCGGTGTAGGTCTTCTCTGGTCTATGAGGCAAATGTCAGGCTGTGTTCTTAGAAGCAACTAGAGATGTAACAAGGATTAGAGTTGTGGGTCTAGCATGCAGCATATGCATGCATATAAGTGCACACAGAAGATTCGGTGATGCGTGTGTGCCAGGGTGAGACGTAGGAGGGTGAGCGCTGGTTAGCTGTGCATGGAACTCTGCTCGCAGTAAGTGCAAGCTATGCTCATATTTGGACAGCAACATTGTCCAAACAGATGAACTCGACATATGCCCAGTGTTGCTGTTAGGATTGACAAAGAGTGACTTAAGACGGTCTTTCTTAAACTTTATTTTTTCAGTTCCGTCACAAGAGTGATAATCAAGTGAATAACCGGCAGTCTGAGGTGCTCATTAATAGCAAGTAAGAAACTGTTCCTTGGCCTGCATGCATGCATGCCTGCCTGCCTGCCTGCCTGCCTGCCTGCCTGCCTGCCTGCCTGCCTGCCTGCCTTCCTTCCTTCCTTCCTTCCTTCCTTCCTTCCTTCCTTCCTTCCTTCCTTCCTTCCTTCCTTCCTTCCTCCCTCCCTCCCTTCCTCCTTCCCTCCCTTAAAGATTTATTTATTTATTTATTTGTTTATTATATACAGTGTTCTGCCTGCATATATGCCTCTAGGCCAGAAGAGGGCATCAGATCTCATTATAGTCTGTTGTGAGCCACCATGTGGCTGCTGGGAATTGAACTCAGGACCTCTGTAAGAGAAGCTAGTGCTCTTAACCTCTGAGCTATCTCTCCAGCCTGCTTTGGGTTTTTTTTAAACGATTGGTAGCTTTGTATTTTAATGGAATATTTCTGTCCTTTAACGCATTGGAAGTTGAAGTATAGTTTGATCATTGTTTCATGGGTCTTTTTCACACTTAGCAAATTCTTTGGGAGTTTCCTTTGTGGAACACAGACGTGTCTTTGATATTGTAGTACCAAATAAGTAGCAACGATAGGCCTTTATATGCCTCCCATAGTTGAATTTAGAACATTTTCCACAGTAGCATGAATTTCCCTCATATTATATTCATGCATCAATAAATACCATTCATGGAAGCAGTACTGACATCAGCAGTGATTCAGACATGAGCATGTTTGTTGTTACCAAACAAAAGGGAAAACACTAAAGAATTGGGAAGGAAACCTTCAAGATCCCTTCCAATGTTTCCTTTTATCTTACTTTTTTTTTTCAGCATGGAACACTCTTCATATCTTTTAAATTTTTAATGAATTTTCTGAACTATCTTATGCAGTAATAGTTTTCTGTATTTTTCAGACATGTTCCATTTGCACGATTCTCCATTTTTCCTGCCCCCTTCCCACTGTACTCTCTCACCTCCAGCATCCTCCTGTTCCAAGTGTTCTACTGCCTTCCCCAACATCCTCTTTTAAAGCTTCTCTGTTTTCCCAGCCTCATAGGCTCCTTCATTTTTGGGCTCTACCCGAATCTACTCCCATCTGGACACACATGGCTAACGGTTAGAGGCTAGGGTCCACATATGAGGGAGGACATACAGATTTGTCTTAGCCACTGAGACTGGATAAACAGAAAGACCGAGGTGGCTCAGTGGTTAAGAGCATTTGTTCTTGCAAATGAGTCCCCAGAACTCACAACTGGCAACTCACAACTGCCTGTAACTTTAGCTCTAAAGGGATCAAATGCGGCTGACCTCTAAGGACACTTGTATTCATATGCCCACATGATTAAGAATAATAAAATAATTATTAAAAGAGAATAATTTCAGGGCTGGAGAAATGGCTCAGTGGTTAAGAGCACTTGTTATTGCAGAGAGCCTAAGGTTCAAATCCCAGTTAATTCCAAGAGATCCAGTGCCTTCTGCATGCATCAGGCACACACATACATGTAAGCAAAACACTCTGACATGCAGAATAAAATGAATATTGAAAAAAACTTGAAGAAAGTAAGCTTCCATTTCCAATCATTGGATTGCAAATTGCATAATTCTATTTTTCTTCTAGGCTAAATGAAATTCCATGTGTATATGTACCTGTCTTAGTTAGGGTTTTCATTGCTGTAAAGAGACACCATGACCAAGGCAACTCCAAGGTCAACATTTAATTGGGGCTGGCTTACAGGTTCAGGGGTTCAGTGCATTATCATCAAGGTGGGAGGCATGGCAGTGCGCACGTAGACGGTGCTGGAGGAGCTGAGAGTTCCACATCTTGATCCGAAGGCAGCCAGAAGGAGGCTCTCTCCTACACTGGGTGGAGCTTGAGAACTCCCTCAAAGCCTGCCCACACAGTGACACACTTCCTGCACATGACCACACTTCTTCCAACAAGACCACACCTCCTAATAGTGCCACTTCTCATGGGCCAAGCGTTCTCAAAGCACCACAGTACCCCACTGTCATGGTTCATTGTTTTGTTGATGGATGTAGAGCGTGACTTCATTTCTTAGCTACTGTAGATTTAGCAGTATTAAACATGCCTGTGCAGATATCTCTGTGGTAGCACACAGAGACCTTGGGTACATGCCTGAGTGTGACAGCAGGGCCCTATAGAAGCTCTATTTTCAGTCTTTTGCAAAGCCACAACATGTTTTCCACAGGGATCCCACTAGTTCACACTCCTGTCTACAGCGAGCGAGAGTTCTCAAGACCTACGTCCTCATTCGCATCCACTGTCATTGATTTTCTCGATGATGGCCATTCTGACTAGGGTGAGAGGGAACCTCATGTTAGTTTAGTTTTGCTTCACTCTGATGGCTAGAGATGTAATACACTTTAAAAAGTATTTATTGACTGTTTGTGCTCTTCTTTTAGAAAGCATTTCTTCAGAGAAGTGTCCCATTTATTGATCAGTGGGATTTTTGCTATTTAATTTGTGTAATTATTTATATATTCTTGGCATCAGCCCCCTTTCTGAGGCACAGATCACAAGGTTTCCCCCAATCTGTAGGCCTTCTGGTTGTTCTGTTGGTGGTTCTGTTTTGCAGGAGCTTTTTAATTTCACGGATTCCTACTTGTCAGTTCTTGGGGGTGATTGACATTCCATTCAGAAATGTGTTGCTTATATCCGTATTCTGAAATGTTTCCTCTGTGCTTTGCTTTACTGGTTTCAGTTATTTAAGAATAAAGTAAATATTGAAAAAAAAAAAAAAACAACCCCAAGAAAGTGCTTTCCGTTCTAACTATTTTCCGGCAAAAGTAATTTTCTATTTTTCTTCTGGGCTAAATGAAATTCCACTGTGCATGTGTACCTCGTCATGGCTCATTGATCCAGCTAGGAATGATCATTTTTGTGCCTGGTGAAACATATGGATCTCTTTCCGTTCCTCTTCAGGCAGATATCCAGTTTTGACAACATTATTGAAAGGCTGTCTGTTTCCCCAGTGAGTGTTTTTGATTCCTTTGTCAAAAGTGAAGTGACCGTAGCTGCGTGGGTTATCTATGGGTCTTTTATTAGGCCCCGTTGGTTCACACAGCTGTTTTTATGTTGCTAACACCACACTGTCTTTATCACTGTGGATCTGTAGTTTGAGGTCAAGCAATGGGATGCCTCTGGGTATGTTCTTTCTGCTTAGAAGTGCTTTGGCTAAATGTATCTCCATATGGAATTTAGATTTTTTTTCTAGATTGCTGAAGAATGTCACTGGGACATTGGTAGATCAGTAGATTCTTTTTGGTAGGATGGTCATTTTCCCAGTATGAATCTTGAAAATCCAGGAACACAGAAGTCTTCCCATTGTCCGTTGTCTTGAATTTTGTCAGTGTCTTAAAGTCTCTCTTTTTGCTTAGCTCTATCCCTGTGTATTTTTGAGTTATCAAGAATGGACATTCTTTTTCAGAAAGTGTTGTTAGTGCATATAAAAATTATTGATTACTCATATTGACCTTGTATCCTGCAAATTTCCTGAAACTATCAGCTTCAAGAGTTCTTTGATGGAGTTCATTGGAGTCTTAAGTATAGAATTTTATTGTCTGTAGAAAGGATAATTTAATTTCTTCTTTTTTAGTTTTTACTCCCTTTGTGTTTTGTTTCATATCTTGCCTTCCTACAGTACTCTGTGTTGAGTAAGCCTGGAGGGAATGGGTGCCCGCATCTTGCGCCAGAGTCTAAGGAATTGGTGTCATGCTGGCCAGAGGCTTGCCATGTGTAGCCTTTCGTATGTAGAGCTGTCTTCTGCCTACTTGTGGTTTCATCAGTTCCCTTCCTCCAGGCAAGGTTTCTCTGTGTAACCCTGGCTGTCCTGGAACTCACTCTGTAGACCAGGGTGGCCTTGAACTCAGAGATCCAGCTGCCTCTGCCTCCTTAGTGCTGGGACTAAAGGCATGCACCCTCACTGCCCTTCAGTCACCAGAGCTTTTTATCAGGAAAATTGTTGAACTTTGTCAAATGCCTTTACTGCAACTATGATGAAGAGCACATAATTTCTGTCTTAAGTCTGTTAATGTGGTATATTCCATTTTTGGATTTGCTATGTTGATCCCATCTTGTATTCTTGGGATGAAGTCATCTTGCTTGTGATGACTTGAATTCAGTCTAAGACCATTTTGCTGAGGGATCTGTCTCTTAGAGGGATTGGTCTGCAGTTTTCTTTCTTTGTTTGTGTTCCTTGACTATTCTATAGGAATGTTTGAGAAGTGTTAGTATTAAATCTTTCTTGAAAATTTTGTAGAATTCATCAGTAAATCCATCCACCCCTATGAATGATGGCCTCTCGGAGGCCCAGTCTTATGCAGGTCTTGTGCAGATAAAGACTGCTATAGGGAGTTCATGAGTGCAATGGCTGTGGCACTTCCAGCAGACATCTTTGTACTGCACATTTCCCCTATCCTCTGACTCTCATGTTCTTTCTGCCCTCCCCCTCTGTAATGTTTCCTGGTAGGTTCTTGTACTTTTTAGTTGAGAATCTGCAACAACAACCAAACACAAACACCACTGAGCTTAGCGTGTCGGCTGCTGGTACACACTGAGCATGTGTCTCTGTGTCTTCTAAATGGAAGAGCGGGACTCTGGATACATGGGAGAATTGATGCTCCCTACATTGACCTATGCCATTTTACTTTGACTGGAATGGAGATTTTTGGTTTACACGAGAAGATACTCTGAGTACTTTCATCTCCAGCCTCCTAGATTGCTTATACACTATGGTCACACCATTGTGATCACGTATGATTACATATGGTCATACCATTGTGATCACATATGATTACTTTAAGGACACATCATTGTGGTTGCATGTGATTACATATGGTGCCACCATTGTGATCACATATGATTACATTATGGTCACACCATTGTGATCACATAAAAAAATTGCATATTTTAAAGGGGAACTTGAGGAGAAGAATCTTTCTGGTTTTCAAAAGCAATTTCAATGAGACATTCTTTCATGGACTTAACAATGAGTTCAGAAGTAAAGCAATAGGAATAGTTTGAAGTGCTATTTGGATTCAGCGAAGTATAAAAATAAAATTCATCTTTACCTCATGTTTCTAATTCACAATAAAAATATTTCAAAAAGTTTCACTTTCAAAAAATTAATTGCGCTTTTTAAAAAAAAGTCTTGGCTCAGCCATTTCTCGGGCAGTTTGTGTTTGCCAGCTTTGCAGACAGAAGGATTTGCTTGCCAAAGGGCTGACTTCTGTACACAAGCTGCAAAGTCGTTTTAGTTAATATAACAATTTTCCATCATAACCAATGATGCTGCATAGATAGAATTTTTCAGGGTTGAATTCTGAAAGGGCAACTATTTCCCCAAATGAGGTGCATCTTGATATAATAGGGTGTTGTAACACTTTCAAAACTGCACATGGAGTTTTTAGTAGCAGTCCTATTTTCTCTTAAGGTTTATATAACCCAGAGAACTGTTAAAGTTCCTTCAAAGAGCCTCACACAATATTGACCCTAGGTTATGTAGAGGAGGTTGACACCACACACCCCTCAACAACAATGTGGGAACCCAGCTCTTCCCCACCTCAGAATTAGTCTCTGGCCTTTACTCTTTGTCCTTCAGTGTCTGTGCCCAGTGTTGCTGGCTCCATGGTCTTTCCTCAGCATCTGGGGCTCATCATGTGAGCCTCCCCTTGCCATTCGGGATGGCTCGAATCTTTCTTGGCTCCAGTTGGACCCCATTGCTGTTGTAACCAGTTCTCTTATTATAGATGACAATGAGAGTTACACATGCAGCAGGCTCTACTGTAATCCCTAACATTTGGGTTGTTTTCTCCCTTACAAAAAGTGATAGGTTGAGGTTTCAGATTCCCCTTTGAAAACCCAAGCTCCAGAGATCTTGGGAAGTGAGAATATTAACTTTAGAAATGTAGTTTGGTTCCAATCCAAGCTCAAAGGTTGTCTATACTGAAGTAATGTTTTGATAGTATTTGGTTGATTATCCATCTGAATAAAGTTTTCTTCACTGAAAGTTTCTACTATTGGCTCATTCTGCCTGAGATACGCTAGATGGGCTCATTGTGCCCATGAATTTTAAATTAGCATATGACCAGTGTATTATGGATAGAGACATTAGAAAATTAAGATTATGAGTAAGATATAGAAGTTACTCTTGACCTTGCTTCCCAGATCCATGGTAACTTGACGCATTCTACTGTTCTTTCTGTCTCCCTTGTTTTTGCTTTTTCTGTTCTATTCCTCTGTGCAGTGTTCTTTTCAGATACAATTGTGACTGTCTATGCTCTACTGTGCTGGTAGCTTGTCTACTCCCGACCTACAGAACTCATGGGCGTGGTCTTATTTGGAATAGACTTGTTTATTTTTGCAGGTATAATTTAGATGTTGAGATAAGATGACCCTGGATCAGAGAATGTCCTAGACTCTACCACAAGTGTCTTGAGATTGAGAAGAGAGGGAAGTATGAAGGAGGAGGAGGAAGTGGAGGAGGGTAGGGATAGGGGGCACACACTCGAGCTAATTAGCCCCACAGGGAGGAACTCAAGGGCCACTGGAAGCTAGCAGGGAAAGCAGACAGACCCTCTCCCAAGAAAGGGATTCCTTTCTTGCAGACACCCTGCTAATAGAAAGAATAACATTCTGCTCCTTTAAGCCACATATCCGGGGTGATTTGTTACCACAGTCTAGAAAACATCTAAAGCAGCCTAGCGACTTCTAAATTAGATCTGAAGACAAAAGAAGCTTGGAAATGCCCTCGCTGATGAGACGACTCTCAGGTGCAATTGACCAGTTACTAAAATAAGAAGTGCAGGAGATCCCAAGAGACAGCAGCTGAACATTGCTGGAGGAACGAAGTGGACTCCAAAGAACGAAGCAAGACTGGTGCTCCACGCCAGACAGGCAAACTTACCCGTCTGGCTGGCTCTAGACGCTGGCATGGAGGGCAGAGATGGCCCTCGGGGCCTGCACAGACCTTGCCGTCCTAGCGAGGCTTTCTGAATTGGCCGGTGATAGTTTGTTTCGGCCCCATCTGGTGTCCTTGTCCCTCCCAGGCATGTGTGTTCAGATTGGCCTCCCTTTCACACTGCTAAATTTAAGGCTTCATTTCAAATCAAATGCTCTCCTGGCTGGCTGCCTAAAGAGTCACATGTGGAGCGCCGAGGCACTCAGGCAGGAGGATGAGGCCCTTGCTTCGGGAGAGGGGGTCTGGAAACCATATGAACTGTAAATAGTTTTGGAATATAAAAAATATTAAGTTTTCTGCCAGAAGGAAAGACTTGTCCCCTACTCACCCTTTCTAGACTTAGTTATTAAGTGTCTGTTGGAAATTAACTGGCCCTGATCGCAGTCTGTTTACTGTCTCCATCAGCGGTCGAGGGGCGTCGTCTCTTTAAACATTTGCACAGTAGAATTACGGTCTGGGATCACGGAGCCCAGACTTAAACTGCTCTGTGCCTCATTTCGGAAGGCGGTTTGCTTTCTTCCGTATAATTTTTTCTCACTGAAAGTTTAATGAAACAAATAGTATAATATATGCTTAACGATATAAGAAAAAGACAAATTAAAAATAGAAAAAGGGGCATGCACCCTTCTTTCCTGTGCCACAAGATGCCCAGCTTCTGAGCTGCTTCTGGCCCCAGGGACAGCTCAGTGAGCATTTCCTTGGTTGTCTTTTTTCTTCTACACCCAACCCTTCATTACAAAAGGAAATTTCAAAAGGCTTTTATTTTTTCTTGTGCGTTAATTTGTGTGGCTGAGGGCTGCCCCTCTTTCTGCTCTCACCCTGGCAGGGACACCCTTTCTGTTTTAGAGACTAACTGCTGATTCTTCGTCCTTCTCTTTCTTCTCCTTTCTCTCCGGACTGCAGTGTGTCTCTTCTTGAGTCTCCTTTTAAGGTCGAGGACCAAAGCACCTTGGAGATGAGAGACAATGAAGGACAGGAAAATAGTATTCAGCAGTCGTGTTAGAGAACATTTGAGAACAGTGGAGATTTGAAACTGCAGATTCAAGGGGTTTTGTTTTTCTTTTAAACTTTATTTATTGTGTTAGTTTTTTATTTCTAGACATTAAAATATAATTGCACCATTGCACAATTTCCCCCTTCCTGTTCCTCCCTCCAACCCCTCCCATGTACCCAACCACTCACTCTCAAAATTATGACCTTTTTCTTTAATTATTATTAAACATTATTTTTTACACATTTTATTTTATTAAATTTTATAATTTAAAAATTTAAATATGATATATACATATATGTATATTATATATATCACATTTAAATTTTTATATCATATACATAAACACACACATATATATATATTCCCCAAGTATATAAATACAACCTGCTCAGTGTATATGATGTTACTTTTATGTATATCATTTTGGGACTATCTTGTGTTGGATAACCAATAGGGAGACTCTTCCCTGGGAAAGACTTTGTGCTCTCAGCATTTCTTAGTTGCCTGTAGTCCCTTGTGTGGGGTTGGGGCCCATGACATTTCCCCTTCCTGTTAGCATGTTGGCATTGTCCCTGTTGAGGTTGAGTGTCGCTGAGACTTCATGGTGTAGCTTCCATGACAGTTTTAGGAGACACAATCTCACAGTTGACTTCCTGTTTCTCTGGTTGTTACAATCTTTCTGGCCCATCCCCAGCCGTATTCCCAGAGCCTTAGGTGGGGAAGTTGAATTAGGGATGTATCCACTGGGACTGGGCTCTACAGCTCTGCACTTTGATTGGTTATGGCTTTCTGTATTGGTCTTCATCTGTTACAAAGAGTCATTTCCTTGATGGGGGATGAGAGCTACACTGATTGTGGGCATAAGGACAGATATTTAGAATATGGTTGAGGACTATGCTGGCTTAGTAAGGTGGTGGCTATCAGTTGGGGCAGGTGGCACAGTCCCTTACTTCCAGCATTTTGATCAACTGTTTTATTTTTATTTAATGGTCTCTGTTACAAAGAGAAGCCTCTTTAAGGAAGGGCTGAGGCATTATTAAAACATATTATTGAATTCATTTCCAGGAAGCTTATGTGAACTCACTCTCATGTCTGAACTGATGAGTGTAGTTTTCCAACAGCATCACCGTGACTTTGAGTATTAGCTTCTTAAAAACCTGGCTGTTAAGTGTGCAGATCCACCTTGCCCACCTGATTTCTAGTGATGGTGTTTTTGAACATATTTATTAGCTGTTTTTAATTTTTTTTTGTGTGGCTTACCCATTTATACTCATCATTTAATATTGCCCTGTATTTCTTTCTATTCTGCTGGGTGATACATTTTAAATATTGTCTTCTAAAAGAATTCCTCTAGTGGGAAGCAATGTTGTACACCTTGGGATTTCTGCCGGCTTAGTGTGAGGTTTGGCTGATGCTTCTCAAGTCGGAATAGCCGTTGCTCCCAGGCATATTCCTCTCTATTTCCTTCCCGCAAAATAGTACATCTCAAATACATTCCTAGCTTAAAACATTCCCACCCACTCTATGCCACTGAAAGCCTCTGACTGGTGTAGTCTTTCTTGGACCACCTCTGGCTGCACTGGAACACTGGCCTTACACAACTGCAGCGTGTTCTTTCTTTCCAGCTCTCCCATTTCCAGGGACTCCCTCTTGTACCACTCTACCTGGACATCTCCCCAGTGCCTGTGCCAGGCAGGTAGAATGGTCACTAGAGTCTTTTTGTGCTGCTGTGGCAATGACCAATGCTGCCACGGCTCGCGTGCACATCGTTGTAGAAGTCAGTCTTCTTCAGTATTCCTTCCTGTCAGCCTCTTCAGAACTGACTGATACCACATCGGGTTTCTCCCTCGCTGGGGTCAAGCTTGGACAATAGTGAGTGCTCTGTGTTTGTGGAATTCAGTAAAATGCACTTACTTTTTCCAGCTAGCATCCCAAGACACAGATTATCCCAGAGGCAGTGGAGCCTGAGAAGAAGGACGTGAGCTATCTCATAGGAGGTGCAGCTTGACTCTCCGAAGTGCATTATTTAAAAAACAATGCTCTTATTGTCCAACCTGCTATGTTTTGTGTTTTAACCACTCACCCTGCCCATCACTCCTTGCTATTCTTCCTATTATCTCTGTTATAATGTCTCAGGGTCTTGTTAGCAAGAATAGTCCTATGAAAGTATCTCTCACCTTTACTCCAGAGCGAAATAGATACACAGCATGAGTGACTACACACACAGCTACTTCACTCAAATCTCTACTCGGCAAATATCTCCCAAACTCACAGGATGTCAGGTATGGTTCTACATGTTACGGATGCAGAAACAAGCGGCTAGACACAGCCTTAGCCCCCTTCCCAGTGGGAAAGACTGTTGTTTAAGTAAACAATGTGATTTCAGGTTCCCTACGCCCCAGCAGATGGCTCCATACCCATGCACATGTGGTCAGCACCAATTGGAACTGAGGTGCTAGTTATTGGGGTTGAATGCCCTGGGTGGGGGTTGGAGGCAGATCACTCGTGCAGGTAGGTGGATATAATGGCCTCTTGATAGAAGTAGGATTCGCCCCAGATTGGAAATGAGCTGGGTGATGATAAGGTCTCCATCAGGGATGGGAGTTCTGAGGGACAAACAAGAATCAGTGGTTGTTTTCATATCTTAGACAAGGTCTCCTTCTACAGCCCAGGCTGATCTTCAGTTCACTATGTAACCTAGGCTGATCTCAAACTTGTGGTCATCCTCCTGCTTCAGTATCCCAAGTGGTGGCGTTATAGGCATGAGCCACTGTGCTCAGACAAGAGCCAATTCTTATAGGTAAGAGTGAAGAATGCCAATTTCAGTTTTATGTTATAAGTCGTGAGAGGCCATGGAGGCTTTCCACGGGAAAGTTGTCCAGTTAACAGAAAATTCTCTGGATGCTACAAAGATACTGGACGCAAGAGGAAGACAAGTCATGTCCAGGTGAGATGGCAGTGTCATAGACTTTGGTTACATCAGTGAAGGCTGTAAGCTATGTAGGCTTGTCTGTCTCTCTATCTATCCTTTATTATTGATATATTATCTATCTATCATCTATTTACCTATCATCTATCTTTCTATATATCTATTAATCACCTATTTATTTTATTTATGTGTTTCAAAAGCCAATCAATAAATCTATCAATTATCTATTTATTTATGTGTATTTAATTTGCCTATCAATCAACTATACCTATAAATCGACTATACCTAACAATTATCCATCTCTCTTCAATTATCTATCTCTCTACCACCATCATCATCATTATCATCATCTTAACTATTGTCATCGTTGGGTTTTCAGACACACAGGCTCACAAATAGAACAGTACAATGAATCTTTGCCTATATATTACCTCCTGATAGCTGTCATCAACTTCTTGATATTTTTGTGTTTATCCCATTTTGTGTTGTATGATGATTTAATTATGTATAATATATGTATGTATGTATGTATGTATATGAATGAGTATATACATATGTGTGTGTTTATGTGTATGTGGGGTCCAGAAAGGAACATTGGATCCCTCAGTACTGTAGTTAGAGGCCTTTAAAATATATTTATTTATTTAAAGATTTATTTATTTATTTTATTTCCATGAGTACAATGAAGCTGTCTTCAGACACACCAGAAGATGGCATCATCAGATCCCATTACAGATGGTTGTGAGCCACCATGTGGTTACTGGGAATTGAACTCAGGATCTCTGAAAGAGCAGCCAGTGCTCTTAACTGCTGAGCCATCTCTCCAGGCCCCAATATATTTATTTTTATTTAAGATATTTTAAAAATATATTTACCCATGATGCTACATACTTACAAAATTAGCAGTACTTCTGCAATCATCTACTCTGCACACTTTTAGGTATGTTTTGAAGGTAAGAATGAGAGAATGCTACTTCATTGGATGTGTGTGAGCATCCAGTGTGTGTGATCAGGAGTTCATAGCTCTTTGCTGAGGCCTGAGATGAGTAACGAGGGGAAGAGACATGCAGTGGTGATGTTAGTGACTGCCTTGTTATGTTTTTCCCAAGGCAGAGAAACCAGAGGTCTGTTGAGAAATTAATTCATCCTGTAGAGGTGGAGAATGTTGAAAGTTAGGGGTCAAAGCCAAATATGAAGTTGAAAGCATCTGAGCACCCAGGGTAATAGTGAAGGCGTCCATGATTCGAAGAGGACAGGAAGAGAGAGGGGCGACTAAGGATCTGTGTGTGTGTGTTAGTTACCATCGATTGTTGTGACAGAATACATGAGAAAATAAAATTAAAAGGCAGAGGGTTATTTCAGTCCACGATCAGTTGACTCCATCGTTTTGGGATCTGGAGTGAGGCTCAGACATTCTGAGGCATGTGCAGAATGAGGTTGCTCACTTTGTCACTGAGCAGCAATAGTAGGGCCAGGGTTATGGGTCTGGATCCTAATCGTCCCTCAGTGGTCTGACTTACTCTTATAAGGTCCATGAATTAGGTTTCTTCACCTCTCAGTGGTACCACAGGCTGTGGCCAGCCCTTTAACAGTAGGTCTTTGGTGACTGCTTCTAAACCACAGTGGAATAGCTAGTAAGTCAAACACAGCCACAGGGATCTATTGTTCTGGATTCAAAGCAGCTACAGTGAGCAAAGAAGGGCAGTCAACTGTGATGGATAAGACAGAACATGGGGACTGACCACAGAACCGCGAGTCACTAGAGAGTCTGTGATTGGACTGCGGACACATTCTCGATGGGAGAACACCCAGGCAGCCAGCACACACAGACAGAGAGCACCAGTGGCCCCTTCAAAGACTTAAAGTAGAAATCAGCTTGCTGCCTTGTAATAATAAAAGCGGTCATAGCTATTAGTTGATTATGGGAAAGCTCGAGTGGGAGTTCTGTGACCCTGAGACAACTGACTCTTTTAGTGTTTTACACCCTTTCTGTGATAAGTCAGACACCAGCATTTTATCCTTGAAAAGCTTAAGAGTTTAAAAACATGCCAGCTTCTAATCTACGCTAAACAGAATGTTCTATTTTCGGGTACCAAGGCTGCTCCTGTGGTGTAACCCTCCACAGAGTCCTTTAGTAAAATTTTCTAGTTTTTGTTTGAGCGATTCTCCACGACTTGTTGTCCATACATTGGCAGCATGAGCTCGAGCTCTGTTTCTCCTCATAACGGAGGTGCTAAGGAGACAAAGCGGATGGTCCAATGGGAGGGTGCGTTATCTAGCGATCACGGGCGAAGTGATTTATCTCAGCGCTGAGAGAAATGCGAGTGACGTAATGGTGGAAGCCTCAGGGAGAGAGATATTTTACTTATGACCACAAGTAAATCCTGATTGAAGTCATGGTTCTGAGAAGACAAGTCTGGAGGGATCAGAGTAATAAAGTCCAGGCATATACTTTTCCGATGAGCTCACTGTACATGGGGGGAAGCTTGGAATATCTTGAGGACTGAAAGTTAATATATCCTTTATTAGACAATCCCCCAGCTCTATCAATTTTTCTCGCTGACTATGGATGACAAATACGTGGCAAAAACTTTAATAGTGAAGCTGTTTTATTGAAAGCGCAGGTACTCTTCACTGGGGGCTGGAAGAATGCTCATGCAGTCCAGGTATAGAGGACAAAGATGATTTACTTGTGTCTATTTAAGAACCAGATTTCTATTTTCCACTATCTTCTAGATTATTTGGTGATTATGGTTTGTAGTAAGAGCCCCTGTAATCCTGATACTCAGCATGGTGTCCAGCTTACGGTGATTATGCCAACCGTAGAAGGGTGGTCTTGAATTCATTAACAGAGGATGACATCACATGTCATCCGAGTGGTCACTACTCAAGAATTTCACCCACATGTTATCCTGTTTCCAAGGAAACAACAGGATAGGTATCACAGTTTATTTTAAAGTAAATTAATTTTTTTCTAAGAAACTGGTTAGAACTGAATCTGACTGCAGATCTAATGAGTGACAGAGTTCATAATCTCTCAGGGTTACTTTTACTTAGGCTTTGTGTTAAGAAATTACGGGCGTTGTTTCCAGAAGCATTAGTTTTCAGGGTACAGCCAACCATATCACCCTCAAAAGGTGCTTTGTATCAACACTGCTGGGGTTTCACATTTCTACTTAACACTTTTACTATATTAAAATTATAATATAGTCTGCTTCAGTAGACATTTGCTTGTCTGATAGCTTTCAGAAATTTAGTTAAGACTGTTATCAGAGGCAATAAAAAATGCAACATGGATCCTTTATCTTGGAATTACAACATTCAGAGCTCTTTCCTGAGAGATGTGTCAATCAACTTCTTGTAAGCTGATGTCCGTGGCTGTGCTGTCAAAGGATTCTGAATGGACGGCTCTGCTTTCTCTGGCCAGTTTAGGGCATTTCCCTCAGTGTTAATGAATGCAAGCAAAGGCAATTATATTCCTCTGAAATGGTTTTGAGTTCTGGCTTCCTTATGGGTTAACTGCAGAGGGGCTCTGGAAGAGTTGATTCTGAGAAGTTTGTTTTGTATAACATTCAGTAGCGTTATTGTTCAGACAGAACTAGTAAGCGAGGGATAAGCTTGCTTCCAAAAGGTAAGGTTTGATATTGTCCGTAGATTCTGCCTCTGAGTATACACCTGAGTAGGACTCAGGAACCAGACAGGGCATCTACATGGCTGGTTGTTCTTCTCTGGTTAAGCCATCTGCACTATAGCACTACAACCTTTCTTTTCTCTGCTTTTTCTCTCCTCCATCTGTGGTAACGCAGTGGGAAAAGCCCCTCCACTGCCAACCATGACCCTCTCATGTGATTTTTACCACTGTGTGTGGTGTTTTGCCAAGAAAAGGGAACAAAGATATATCCACTTTCTTCAAAAGAAGTAGATTCCAAAGTTATGAGCATTATGTTCATTCTCCACATAATGAGATCCTGCTCATCAGTATAATCATTAGAGGCTTGAGGCCAAACTATCCGCTTTATTCTAGCTCAATTCTGACAGTGCTGGAGTTGAGAAGAACCAGAGGCCCCTGCTGTCTAGTGAGCATCTATGTCAGGAGACCATGACTGCATGCTATCTTTGGACCAGCTGGTGTTGAATACTGGGACTGTGCACCGTTGCCTTACTTAAACTCTTCCAGCTCCTCAGGGCCCACTCTCTTTTAGAGCAGGTAGGATATACTTAACACAGAAAGAAAAGTGAGAACAATGGATGCAGAATTATTAATGGCATGAATTTTATAACCAGACAAAGTTGGGTTCCAGTGGAAGCCTTGCCACTTACATGTAACCCAAAGAAAGCTTTCATAGGCTAGAGAGGTGGCCCAGGGGATAAGAGCATTGGCTGCTCTTGGAGAGGACCTGGGTTTAGTTCCCATGGTAGCTCACAACACGTGTAACTCCAGGTCCAGGGGATCCAGTGCCCTTCTCTGGTCTCCTTGGGCACTGTATACATGTAGTACAAAGATAAATGCAGCTGGAGCATCTATACATGAAATAAACAAATCTAAAGGAGCACTCATTAATTTTTTTTAAACCAACTGACCTATATAAATGTTAGCTGATGTAATGATGAAAAAACCGAGCTGTTCGACCGAGTCTGGGATGGATGTAAAGCCTTCTTTCTGGTTCCCGGAGTTTCCATTCACCAGTGGCAAATACTCACACATCTCCAGAATGCCTTCATGGAGGTTTTAAAGGCTTGAGTGAGGGCTATTTTTTTTATTAAATTAATACAAACTAGCATCATTTGGAGGGAGGGAATCACAGCTGAAGAACTGCTTTCATCCGACCGGCCTGAGGGTGAGTCCTTGGGAGAATCTTATTGACTAATGATTGATGTGGAAGGGCCTATCCCACTGTGGGCAGTGCCATCTCTAGACAGGTGGCCCTGGGTTATATAAGAAAGCAGGCTGTGCAAGCCCTGGGGGTCCAGCCAGTACCAGCATTCTCCCAGTGGTCTTTGCTTTAGTTCATGCCCTTAGTGAAGGACTTTTACCTGGATGTATAAGATAACACAAATCCTTTTCTCCTCAAGTTTTTGGTCATGGTGTTTATCGTGGCAACAGAATCAAACTAGAAGTATGTTAAAGTATGTGTATAAGCAAGGACCAGCATGGCAGATAACCATACATATGTGCATGCAGAAGTGGCATACATATGCTGGCAATAACCAATGGCTCTCTAGTTCCTGCTCAACAAAAGGAAAACCATGCCTGGTACTGGAAACCTAGCCAACGCCCACAGCTAGTGACGTCATGGATCTTGGAGGAGATCTACAACTACCACTTTATTACTAGCACAACCCTTAACTATACTCTACATATTTGTCCTTATGCCCACAGATAAGTGTTGTCCTCACCACCCACTAAGGAAACTTCTCATTGCGACAGATGGAGACTGTTAGACAAAACCACAATTAGTCAAAATGTCCAGAACAATGGAAATGCTTACACTACAACTCTCAAGCCAAAGGCTCAGGGAACACTGAGGAAGAGGGGAGGAAGGATTGTAAGAGCCGAAAGATTAGGTGGTTTCCTGTGAGACTTTGTCTCCTAAGAATATCAGAAGCAACCCACAAGTCTCACCAATGCGGCTGCTTAAACAGGAGCTAAACAAGGATGACGCCGACAGATGTGCTAACATGAACAGGGAGGCTCACATGGCCTCAAATGTACACGAAGAACTGTAGGGACTAAGGAGAACTGTAGGGACTAAGGAGAACTGTAGGGACTATTGAGAGTGGGAGAAGCAGTCTTCCCCAGGGGAGAGCGCAGCAACTGATTATCCAAAACCAAGGGGTCAGTCCCGAAAACATACATATGAATGACGTTACACAGATTGAGCAGGTTTTATTTAGGAAAATGTTTGCGTGTACACATACACATACACACATATGTATACTACATATACATATATATCATATACATAAACATGTGCATTCAACAACAGTTACGGAAAAGAGAGATTATGATTTGAGAGAGAACAAGGGAGGGGATCTATGAGAGTATTTGGAGGAAAGAAAAGGAAGGGAGAAATGACATGATATAATCTCAAAAAATAAAAGAAAAAGTTTTTAGAAAAAGCTTGCTTAGGAAGACCCCTGTCTCAGCCCATGGATCCTGCTGTGCAGGGGCAGGTCTGGACACTCCCTTTTAACCTAACAATGGACTTGGATCCTGTTTCATGGTAGTGCATACAGATCCACCGTCATCTTCATTTGGTTACATTATTCTTCTGACTGTGCAGGTAGTGACAGTTAATTCTTCTGAATACGTATAATCCACGATTATGTAAGCATTCTATGGTCGTATCCGTGGTCTGTTAGCTGACTTCTGTAAGTGATGCTGCAGTGAAACCCTTGTACTCGGCTCTTTAAGTGGGATGCCTGTATCAAGGTGCATGGGCATCTGAATCTTAAATAGATATTTCAAAGAGAGTAAACATTCCGACATCTTGGAGCCCCTGTGTGATCTGAGTAGAAGCGGGGCCCAACTCATGAATGGTCATGAGGATTAAGGGAGATAAGTTAAATATTAATAGTCTTACCATATGCGACAAATCTAAATTTAAAACTATTTACATTCAAATCCCAGACTCATGGCAATGACGTTTAGTACCCAGCATCCCGAGTATCACAAGGGATACATAAAACAATATGCTGTATCTGAAGCTCACATGTGATTGGGTGTCATTTGTATTTTATCTGCGACTCCGCATGTGAAGGGATCTGTGCTCAGGGATGCAGAAGTAGGCACTAAACATTGTGGATTGCTAGAAATATTATATATTTAGGAGAATGGTGTTATTTAATACATTGTTTGGAATATTGATTTTTATATTCCTTAATCTATTTAGAAGTCATTCAAGAAATCTGTATTGAATGGCATCAGAAATAGTTGCTTAAATTCCGATGATATAGCATTGAACAAAGGTCTCTCTGATCAGGGAATACTTCTGAATTTCCTAGTGCTGGCATGTGCTGAATACTAAAGGAACCGAGCTTGGTGTGAGAAGGATGACTGGCTAATTAGGGGAGAACAATTACATTCTCACTCTCTAGTACCTTAGGACTTCCATGGGAAATCCCCTCCCCTGCCCTGGAATTAGTATCACTAAATGGGAGGCCGGAAGTATTCTCTTGGAAAGGATGCCATCATCGTTGAAGGTCCATTTTACAGGCGAACCTTCTGCCCTTTCGCTTCAGTGATGGGTCGCAGTCTGACTTATGGGAAACCTTTGAGTTTAGTCTGTGGAGCCAAGAGTGCTGTGCAGCTCTGCTGGGTGCTATTTCAACCTTAGGCTTGAAAACCCAGGGGTTTTCAGCCGAGCCTCCAGCCCTCAGCATACTGTGTCTTTGCCGGAGAAAGTAGATACAGACCAAGTCATAACAGTTTTTGTGGAGAAGTTGCTGCCACCCCCTTTTCTTCAACTCTACTCCCCATGTTCTGAAGAGAGTCCTAGTGTTTCTCTAAATCCCGTGGTTTTTAAATACCACCTGTTTTATGGGATCTTTTAGATCTAAATGTTGTGACCTTTTTTTTAATGGATTATTTACTAAGTTAAAGGATACATTATTATCCCATCTATTTTTAAATACATCTGGTTCAAGGAAGACCTAGCTAGATTGTATCTAACTGTATAGTGAAGGGTTTCCCCAAATCTTGAATTCTGACAATCCCAGAACAATTAGGTGAATTTGTTTCAGAAAACGAAAGGTTACAACTCCTATGCTTTTGGGAGAGTCTCTGCGGATGGAGGAAAAAGTTAGGTTGAAAAATGTCAAATTCTTGGGGTTGTGTTGTTTTTACAGCCCACAGGCCATCCGGGTCCACTCAGCGGAGCCTGGATGCAGGATGCCTTGAACCGAGTCTGGGCACCTCCGCAGCACATGCGCACAGGCACAGTCGGGAGCCCCTGTGCCCATTGCTTCCGCCGCCACTGGGCACCTATGCAGCACATGCGCACAGCCACAGCTGGGAGAACCCGTATTCACTGCTTCAGCCGTCACACAAGCTGAAATCGCACAAACCGTTTCATCAATATTTTGAGGATGATCTTTTAAGCAAATCTCTTCCCTAAGCTGTAGGGGGACATTGCATTGCTCTCGGTAGTGGTAGCAGCAGGAAGTGCAAAGAAAATAGCTGGGTTCGGAACACAGTAATTTAAATCATTTGTGAGTATTCATTGATTTTTACTCATTTGGTAAATTTGGCTACTTTGTAGCAATGACCCTTAGTGTATCTTGGATACATGTCCAAGTTTCTATTGATTAGTATCTTATGTACTTTATAAGATAGAATACAAAAAACAATGTGCAGACCCCTATACTTTGATGCCATTTTGCACATTGCTTCTTGCATAGCAGCTTAAATAAAGGATTAATGAAGACGTCTCACAGAGCCCATGGTTTTCCAGTAACTCCAGGCACCTTTCCTACAAAACTCTAATAATAAGAGTGGCGTTGCTTTTCCCCGTCTTAAGAAATCTACTTGGTGTTCCTTCATAATCTCTAACTCCATCCTGGTCTTACTCTGTGAGGGTTATGCGCTCTTCCTGTTAGGGCTCTGCCGCTTGTCTGGCAGAGTGTCTGCTAGTTCATGGTGTAGGTCATTTGTCTGGCAGAGTGTCTGCTAGTTCATGGTGTAGGTCATTTGTCTGGCAGAGTGTCTGCTAGTTCATGGTGTAGGTCATTTGTCTGGCAGAGTGTCTGCTAGTTCATGGTGTAGGTCATTTGTCTGGCAGAGTGCCTGCTAGTTCATGGTGTAGGTCATTTCAGAGGCAGTTGAGTGAGGCTGTGCTCTCAGGGGGAGGTAGCACTCACGATTTTCTGTGGATCCGTCCAGAGAGTAGACCATAGAAGTAGGAGGTGTAGAAAGAATTTCAAAACAAAACTTAAGGTGGTCCTAGCCTCCCAAAACAGAGACTTTCAAGAGGGACTGCAGAACATTTCGGTAGCAATGTAATGACCATGAGCCACAGAAGAAGTCCTTCTCCACTCCATCATATGTCCAATAACAGCCTCTGAGAGATGTCACTGATGCTACAAGGGAGGAGGCCCCACGAGAAATAGCAATACCCTGTGCCTTAAAGAGAACGACAAGTGAGGGTCACACGGCTTCCTGTTTTCTCAGCACACAGGGCATGACACTGAAAAAAAATGATTAGATTTTGGCTAGAGATAAAAATGCTGCAGCCTAGAAACTTCCAGAACAACATGTACTTGGATCTGCATTAAAGAGCAGTTCTTTGAGCTTTTCAGCCAAATGACCCAGCCGGGTTGACAGTTTGAGGCACATTTCACAGTTGTATAAATATTTAAATCTATTTCTTAGCCTTTAAAGCAAGTAGACCGGGCTAGTTTTGAAAAGTCGCACATCTGAGTTCACCTGGCTGCCTTGGCTTACTGGGGACACCCATCTTGTTCTAGCGGTCTTTGCTTCAAAGGAGGGATTGCTAAGAAGCAGGGTGAGAACAGTCAGTGTGGAAAGCAAAGCTGGTTTACATTTCAAGGAGTCTCCGAAGACAGGGTCTGACATCCAATATCCAGCGGCCGGTGGTCTGTTTCTGCAAGGCCTGTGGCTCTGGGAAACCCTGACTCCCTTGTAACCCTGGGGCTAGATCCAATGAGCCCTATCACCTTTCATCCCAACCCTTTTGGACGTGGTGCAGTGTGAGCATGGGACACCATTACATGCACAACCTTCAAAGAAAGGTTGCAGCTGTTGATCTCTGTTCTGAGCCACTGTCTTAGCTTGTTAGATGCTACTCCAGTCACCGGACTTCTGAGATGTGGTAGTGCTGTTCCTGTACTTACTAGCTGAGAGCTTGAGGAGGGTGTAGCTAGCTGGATTCTGTGAGAGGCAACAGAGGTTGTATAAAAACGGCATTGAATTGGGATCATTCCATTTCACGGACCCTCAGCCAACAGTTCAGAGTCTTGACCTCTGTCTATGTGTGTCAGAACTCACTGGAAATCTACAGATGAATCACTTAATGCCTCTGACACCACACTGTTCATTGGTCATGCAGTTGTCCTTTAATTTCCCATCGTCACAAAGTCTCATCTGACTCTTCTAGTCTGTCATGTGCCTATGATATTTCTCTCCACTCTACTTTTTATTCTACTCCATTAGTGAACAGAATATTTCTGTTCTCTTCTCAGACTGCAGAATGAAAAATGGATGAACGTTAAAGTTGGAGACATCATTAAATTAGAAAACAACCAATTTGTCGCTGTGAGTATTCACTATTGTATGACTTGATCTCAAATGAGGATAACACACATTGAAGCATTGGCAGATTTAGTAAATCCACACGCATCGTATCTAGAGTCACCAAGGAGGGCTCACCCTTAGACATTAGTACAAATTCTCAATTACAAATACTTTAAAAGAGTGACTTTTGGAGACACTGTGACTTGGATAATGCAGAGGGTTTCTTTCTCTCTCCTCCCCTCAAAAACACAAGAAATGCAGGACAATCTAAGTCAATATGTGAATTGTTTATGTAAATAAGAGTTTAAAAATGTTTCTGAGTACCCTAAAATGTTTTCATACATTTTGAATGTGATTTCTTAATATTGCAATTAGTGTTCTTAAACTGTACCACATTTGAAGAAAGCACGCTAAAGCTTAACTTATGATTTTAAATTGATAAAATGTGAATTAGTGAGTGTTTTGAACATCGGGCATCATAATTTATATCTGTAAACAACTAATGTTGTGATTTCTTAAGTAAAAATCGTCCAGCCATTGAAACGTAAACAGGGAACGGCAGTTCAAGTTAAACCTAAGGTTCTAAAAATGTTACAGATCCGAAGTATTAGGTCACTTAGGAAAATTTTGTGTTGTACGCAATTGTATGAATCAAGTTGCTTTCTTCATTAAATTTGAGATATTTTATGATGGAAAAATATGGCCCTAAAATCTCTTTAAAAGAACAACAACCCAGTCGGGAGTGCGGTCACTCCATCTCCTAATCACCCACCTACCACCTCGCCATCTGGGCGCTCAGAGTGCAGAGGAGCATGCACGAAGAGCATGCGTGAAGGAACTTCCGGGTAACCAAACCATTTGCAGATGAGTTCACACTTCAAGTGGCTAATTCTCTGGCAACCTTAAGGTTTTGGAAAATAGCTGGAAACCCAAACAAAACTAAGCAAGATGTTGTCAGGACAGCCAAAACAGGTCTCATAGTACCCCGTGGTTTGGGCCCCTCGAAGACTCGGGACAGTCTGCCGGGTTCTCATTTATAGTCATTGTACTTTCATTTTATGTGACTTAAATGACACATCTGGCTTCTTTCCCACTCATTAACGACTGGGAAGAGGACAGTAGGAGGTAGCACCTGTCCAAAGAACACCCTCTGTTGGTGGGGTGGAGGTAGATGGTTAAAGAACTGGCTGAGAATCAATGTCTGTTTACTGTTGCAATGCCGTCTGTGAAATAAGTCCCAGGAGGCAAGTATAAGAATATGTTTTGAATTTTAATTGCTCTAAATTATTTTCCTGATGTCCACAATCACAATGCTCAGCTCTGACTGTTAACAGTAAAGAGAACACTTAAAAACTTTCCATTATTCTCTGTGACTCCTGCTTAAAGAGAAGAAAAGGATCTGCCAAGTCCTCGGAGGCACCTTGGTACCTCTTTTTTTTTAAATTAAATTAAATTAAATTTTATTAGATATATTTATTTACATTTCAAATGTTATTCCCTTTCCCAGTTTCCTGTCCATAAACCCCCATCTCCTCCCCTCCCCCATACGGGTGTTTTCCCCCATCCACCCCCCTTACCCCCAGCCCCAACCTGAAATTACCCTGCACTGGGGGTCCAACCTTGGCAGTTTTTTATCTTAGCCATTCTGACTGGTGTGAGGTGGAATCTCAGGGCTGTTTTGATTTGCATTTCCCTGACGACTAAGGATGTTGAACATTTCTTTAGGTGCTTTTCGGCCATTCGATATTCCTCAGCTGAGAATGTTTTGTTTAGCTCTGTACCCCATTTTTAATAGGGTGATTTGTCTCTCTGGAGTCTAGCTTCTTGAGTTCTTTGTATATTTTGGATATTAGCCCTTTAGCAGATGTAAGATTGGTAAAGATCTTTTCCCAATCTGTTGGTTGTCGTTTTGTCCTAATGACAGTGACCTTTGCCTTGTAGTTTTATGAGGTCCCATTTGTGAATTCTTGATCTTAGAGCATAAGCCATTGGTGTTTTGTTCAGGAAATTTTCCCCAGTGCCCATGTGTTCGAGATGCTTCCCCACTTTTTCTTCTATTAGTTTGAGTGTATCTGGTTTGATGTGGAGGTCCTTGATCCACTTGGACTTAAGCTTTGTACAGGGTGATAAGCATGGATCAATTTGCATTTTTCTACATGCCGACCTCCAGTTGAACCGGTACCATTTGTTGAAAATGCTATCTTTCTTCCATTGGATGGTTTTAGCTTCTTTGTCAAATATCAAGTGACCATAGGTGTGTGGGTTCATTTCTGGGTCTTCAATTCTGTTTTTGTTCCACTCCTGTATCTGCCTGTCTCTGTACCAATACCATACAGTTTTTATCACTATTGCTCTGTAAAACAGCTTGAAGTCAGGGATGGTGATTCCTCCAGAAGTTCTTTTATTGTTGAGGATAGTTTTCTATATCCTGGGTTTTTTGTTATTCCAAATGAGTTTGCAAATTGCTCTTTCTATCTCTATAAAGAATTAAGTAGGGATTTTGATGGGGATTGCATTAAATCTGTAGATTGCTTTTGGTAAAATGGCCATTTTTACTATATTAATCCTGCCAATCCATGAGCATGGGAGATCTTTCCATCTTCTGAGATCTTATTCAATTTCTTTCTTTAGAGGCTTGAAGTTCTTGTCATACAGATCTTTCACTTGCTTGGCTAAAGTCACACCAAGATATTTTATATTATTTTGGGACTATTGTGAAAGCTGTCATTTCCCTAATCAAGTCACTTCACACAAGGGTTGTCTATGTGTAGCTATTCCACACCTACAAATAGTTTCAAAGGCAAGCAAAGCTTTTACAGATGAAGCACTGTAGTCCCCAGAGAGAAGTATCCTGTCTCCCTGCTGCCCAGAGGCAGGACCTGTCAGTGGGGCTTATGTCTGTATAGTGACAGTCACAGATCTCTAGAAAAGACACATTTAGGGCTTTTTATTCTGGAGTAGACCTTGGGAAGCCTGGTCATAAAGATAATGATCACAGTGGCTAAGACTGTGTCACATACCAATATTACAATCACTTTATATGAATTAGCTAGCTTACTGCTCATCTTGACCCAGTGAGGGCAGTTTCTCTATTGTTTCATTATTTCCACCCCGTAGGTGGTTAAGACACAGGTGTGCTCTCCTCAAATAGCTTGCTAATGGAGAGCCAAAAGTTGAATCAGGAAACTCTCACCCTGGCACCCACTCCTCAAGCACTGCAGTCTGTGTGTTTTTTTTTTTTTGTTTGTTTTTTTTTGTTTTTTTTCCAGAACAGTTGCTTTTAGTCGGGTTTCTAGAATTAGGGGCTCCAGATCTGGCTACTGGAAACCAAATGATCCATGGAGTGCTAAGTTTTAGTGCATATTTACTGTTCAAAGTTTGAACTTTCAGCCCATTTATACCTGTTTATCAGTAAATTCTGGACAAGAAAAGGAGTTCACCTGAAATTTGAAGACACACTAGAATTAGGTACCTTTGTTTCGTGTTTCTTCTCTGACTTAGTTTAGTTTCTTTCTGTGCTGTGATAAAGACCACGACCAAAAGCAACCAGGGAGGGAAGGATTTACTTCAGTTTATAGCTTAAAGTCCCTCCTGAAAGCAGACAAGGCAGGAACTCAAGATGGGCAGAGACCTGGAGGCAGGAGCTGACACAGAGGCCATGGAGGAGTGCTGCTTACTGGCTTGCTCTTCATGGCTTGCTTGGCTTGCGTTCTCACACAGCCCAGGACCTCATGCATAGGAACAGCACCTCCCACAGTGGGCTGTGGCCTCCCACATCAATCACTTAAAAAAAAAGAAAGAAAAAAGAAAGAAAAAAAAACTTGCCTAGAGTATGTGATGCACATATTTTCCTCAATTAAGGTCTCTCTTCCTAGATGACCTCAGTTTGTGTCAAGTGGACAAGAACTAACACACTCCTTTTCCTACCCTTTCTCCTTTCCTTCCACCTTCCCCCCTCCACTGCCTCCCCCTTCTCTTCTGTTAATTCAAAAGCACAGAGTTTGGGGCTGAATTCTAGACCTCCAAATTTTATAATTCATATGTCACAATGAGGTCAACATGCATTAGGAGAACCACACAAGAAACACATTAGAGTTCTTGACGGTGTTAAACTTTGAACCTAGAGTTGGGCACTGTGCTCTCTTTAACACTGGGCCCACACTCAGCACTAGTGCCAGCTTGTCTTGCTGACCAGTGGTGGGGACAAACCCGTGACAGATCCTGAGCTTATTTGGACACTGAGAATTTGGCCATGGGACGCATGTGGAAAAGCCTCCCCTAAACATGTGCTTTGTGTGTTTGCTGCAGTTAAAGGTTTGGTTGTACGACTTAAATATTTTTAATAAAACCCAGCTTCTTGTGAAAGAATAAAGGGACAAAACACATTTTCCCCTCAAAAGTGAAAGTAAAAGAAGTAAGTGGTCCATGCTCCATTTCTAAGTCTCCAGTTCAGAAGGAAGGAGTCTGCTCTGCCCAGAGAAAGGGCTTGGGTGTGAAGAAGGGCACACTGTTATTCCTCTAGCATTCTTCTTCTTACCAACCACCCTTTTCTCATTTTCTCTTATAAACAAGTTTTTTTCATGTGTGTGGATGTGTGTGTGTACACATATGAATGCAGGTGTGCTTGGCTGTACTGGTGGATGTGTTGGAGACACAGAGGAGACACCAAGTGCCCTCTTCTACTCTTCTTTTCATTCCATTGAGACATGGTATTCCACTGGACCCTGGGCCTGCTGTCTTTCATCGAGGCTGATTGTGTGCCCGTCTCAGTGGTCTGTAGCATTGGGTCTACACGGGTAGTTGGTCATGCCTGAATTCATGGCTGCTAGAGATCCAACCTCAGGTTCTCATGTTTGCAAAGAAAGTGTTCCTAGGCACCGGGCTATCTCCTCAGGCCCCTGTCTTATTTTCAATCATTTTTTTTATTGAAAATTTTGATCATGAAAGCAAAGCAAAACAAAATGATATAACCAGCACACGGTGAATGATTTCCAACATATGCTAACTGGATCTGACATTTTAAAGTTTGAATTATTACATTACTTGTAATCACACACACGTTCACTTTTTGATTTAATTGTAAACTTTGACTCATGATACATGGGTTTTTAGATTAGTATTTTATACTGGAAGTAGGGATAATGTGTATGACAGCGAAGATGAAGAGCTCTACAGTTTAGAAGGTCCTGGGAGCCCCCGAAGTGATGCTCACAATTGTTCCACAAATGCATCGTTTCCTCTGCAACGGCTCTGGTATTTCAACACTCACGCACCAGGATGTTCTGAACAGCAACAGACAAAACAGACATAGCAAGCAAAGTGAGACATTTCTGTTTCTCATAGCTGTCATCCCAGCACCAAGCAGCCACCAGAGCAGAGTGTTTGTCTTGTGATCAGGGCTGTGACCTCTTTCTAGCCCCATAACTTAATCCTGGAGCATTGTTGAGGGTGATGTCAGCACTGTAGTCTTAGGTTCCTCAAGTAGGCATGGTGAGACCATGACCTCTGATGGCCACTGACTGCACAAGACTTAATTTAGTTCACCACTGGATATAGGGGCGTCCCTTCTCCCTTCCCTGCTGGGAGAGGCACGACTTACGAAGGCTCCTTGTGCAGACATAGAGAACAGTCTTATCCCCTCACAGATTTGCATAGGCAATGAAGCGATTCAGTTATGAGAGTGTTTTATAAGTTCTTAGAGAATTTGATGGCTGTGGATTGATACCATTCCTTGGTGCTTTCATTTATTCTTTAACTTAGCAAACATTTACACCCAACAAACCCTGGAGACAATGTGTTTGGTTCTGAGGACTCAAAGATAATCCAGTAGGTTATTCTCAAGTTTCTTCTGATGGGAATACTTTTATGCTTCCACTAGGTATCTGCTTGGGTTTTTCTCTTGCCCATGAAAGCTGGGGAAAGGCGTTTGTGTTGGAGTATGCTGCATGCTGCTTCCTTTGTGGGAGTCGTTGCTAAGTCATTTCATCAATAACTAATAAAAGACTAGGGGCTAATAGTAGGTGGCTTTGGCCTGGTCCATCTAGGCATTTGAACAAACACACTTTCCCTGTTCTATGTCTCTGCCGTGGTCTTTCTGTAGTTTGCTCACACTACCAGCCTACCACCTCTGACAAAAGCTTGACCAAGGACTAATAAGGCTATTGCTACAATTCTTTGCCTGTTCCTTTTCAGGAGGATTGCAGAGTGCCTTAGAAAGTCTAACTGTGTGATGATGACTCCCACAATTTACTCTGCTGGATGGACACTGTCAATCCCGTTCTTCTACACATCCTCTTCAATTAATGATAACTAAAAAAGCCTCTAAGGGTTAGTAGTAGGGAAGAGAAGAGGGAGTGAGCGAGGAGAGAAAGTGTCAGAGATATCAAAGGCACAGGTGACATTAGAATGTTTAGGAAGAGGTAGGAAGGCAGGTTTCCAGGGAGGTAGAGCAGGGACAGTTAGGCAGGAGGGTTAAAGTACTAGGTGTGTTTCTGTCTCTGGGAAGTTAGTTGGGTGAGTGCTGGTTGAGAGACCTTAGCCACTAGGTGGCAGTGGAATCTTAGTCGCTTGGCTAGGCCTGAGGTGGATCTGTCCTGGTTTACTGCAAAGGAAGCGTCAACACAGCCAGATTCAATATTGAACAGGGACATTGCATTATCATCGACGCAGAGCTCTGAAGAAAAGCAACACCAGATACCAACAGACATCTTTATCTATGTATCCTAAAGAGTTCTAATTATGCATGATCACAATGAAGGAATTTTCATTTTCGTTTAAAGTTACCTTTCTATGCTTAAGATGGACAGCCATAGCACTAAAGGGCATTTACCTTTCCCGCTGTCATGCTGTCTGCCGGGACGTGGTGAAACTCAAACACATGACTCGAGATCGAGGCGAATCTACGCTCACAGCAAAGAGACTGTCTTTTTTGGGTCGGGATTAGGTGAGCTTTGGTGCAAGAGTGGGCTACAGTTGGACACGATCTCTGTGTGGGTTTGCACTGAACGCACTGAGGGGCTCACGAAGCAGTTTCTGCCTTGATTGGTTTCTGGGATGGTTCCTTCAGAGCTCTCTCTCGAGTCACCAGGATGCAACACATTCGTTCCTCTAGGAGCTGTCACGGAGCCTTCGTTGAGACAAAGCCATGCTCATCATCTCCCCCAGCCTGTGTTTGAGTTGATAATGTAAACAATCCAGCCAATTAAGTGGGTGGATTGATTTTGAACATCTAAGACTTGAAGATAAAACAGTTGTGATGTTTTTCAAAGTGAAAGCGTTTAGAGACGTCTCCTGTTAACTTTCAGACACAGGTAGAGATCTGTTAGGTTAAAGTTTCATAAGAAGTTGCTGAAACTTAGGTCAGTTAGTTCTTTTGAGAGGAATCCTTCAGAATTACATTTATTTTAAAATAAGAATTTTAATGTGAGAAAAAACAAAACCGTTTCCAAAACAGCCAGAATTCTAAAAGTGAATTACGATGCCCTTTCTTTCCCTTTTTTGGGAAATCTTTAGATGTTTTATTCAGTAACATTTAGAAGTATTCAGATCTTATTTTAGCATTTTCTTGGAGTATATTTGGAACATGTTACCTTCAAAGCTTGGTTTTATAACATTGGTCACCACTGTTGCTCTTTTTAGTTTTTTTCCAATATAACATTTTTATTGACTCTCTGGAAATTTCACATCATGCACCCTGATCAAACTCAGTTTTGAGTCCTTCCATATCTGCCCCTGACCCTTACGACCTCCCCCCAGGGACGTAAAATTAAAAAAGTAAAAATAAATAGAAAAAAAACCCCAAATCCAATTTATGTACTCACTGGAGCACGGTCAAACTCTCTGTGCCCTGCCTCTTAAATAGGACTCAGCCTTTCCCTTGCCGCTCGCACGCCAGCCACCAGTGGTGGAGAGCTAAACTTCACTGTCTCCATCACACTTGCAAGAGTTCCTTTTGGTGGCTTCCTGTCTAGGAGATGGCTCAGTCATTAAAGGCTAGGCTCACAACCTACACTGAGGTGATGACTTCTCTAAAGCGCCATTTTCCAGAGCACCTTCTCTGCTCTTTGCGTGGGCCCCACTTTCCCTCGTCTTTCTCGTTTCCATCGCCGCGTGGGTCCTACTTCCGCCTTTCTTGTGTTTACTCTTCCATCGCTTCTTCGTCCCTTCGCCGTGCGACCACGGTGCTCCTGTTGACTTTTATTTCTTCTTCTCTTTGGTTTTCCTTCTGTTGTATCAGTGCTTCTTCACCCCCTTGATTCCTTCCCTACTTTGCTCTCCTCAGATACCAGCAGGTGAGGAGGGAAAGAGATCTCTGTTTTTCATAAGAAATTATTAAATCCAGAGAAAACAGAGTTCATGTACGACTTTCGAAACCGGCAAGACAAATCACTAGCAGTTTGCATGTTGCCAGGAGGCCTGCTCACACCCTGGTGGTCCAGAAGTGTGGTGGCAAAGGAGTGGGAGGGTGTGCCTCTCTCCTCGGTGTTGCCAGGGCTATGGAGGGTGATGCAGGAGGGGGAGGTTTCAACAACCTTGATTTTTACCCGTCCTTCTGCTTCGGTTTCTCAATCAGGCCGACCTGCTGCTCCTGTCAAGCAGTGAGCCACACGGTCTCTGTTACGTTGAAACAGCAGAGCTTGATGGGTAAGTACTAAATTGGAGTGGCTGCTTGGACTGCAGTGTGACCTAAACGTCCTTAGAGGTCAGACTTACATCTTCTGCATTTCCTTGTAAAACTTAGAAATCTAAATTGTAAAGCCCTTTGTTGTTTATTTGGCAATAATTCTGAAACAATTTCCCTCCTGAATTTATTTGGAAAACTCTGACTTATCTCTTCAGCATATTTTCTTTCAGAAACACTTGGCTTGTTATGTGAACGGGATTAATTTTACACCAGTACACTTCAGTGAGGTTCCTTTTGGGGGTTTCATTTGTTTAAACTTCATTTTCTAAGGAAAATGAGAGGCTCCTGAGAAGAAAGACTAAGACAGTTTTAAAAGGCAAATAAAGACACGGCGAGACGAGAGGAGAATATGATGCCATGTTGACACTGGCTTTGAGAGTTCAGCTACCATTTGGGAGTTCAGCTACTGACCACTTAGCTGTTCTGTTCCAGAAGATTCCATTGTCTGGTTGACATCATTGACTGCTTACATTGTATAGGAACTATCTGTCTGTCTGTGCACAGCTCACACTGTATAGGCACTGTCTGTCTGTGCACAGCTCACACTGTATAGGCACTGTCTGTCTGTCTGTGCACAGCTCACACTGTGTAGGCACTGTCTGTCTGTCTGTGCACAGCTCACACTGTGTAGGCACTGTCTGTCTATATGTGCACAGCTCACACTGTGTAGGCACTGTCTGTCTATATGTGCACAGCTCACACTGTGTAGGCACTGTCTGTCTGGGCACAGCTCACACTGTATAGGCACTGTCTGTCTGTGCACAGCTCACACTGTATAGGCACTGTCTGTCTGTCTGTGCACAGCTCACACTGTGTAGGCACTGTCCATCTGTATATGTATAACTCGGGAGGTTTGTTATACAGTCCTGATATTGTATGAGACCCACTGCACAAAGCATGAAGCCAAGGCTCAGATAGATAGGTAACTTCCTCAAGCTGCTAAAGAGTAAAGGCAGGACTCAACTGGACAACACAAAGCATACAGTTTTAGCCAGTGTTTCTCAAGTTGTTGAGATATTGGAGTAGTTCACCCTGTATAACCCAGGTTTGGGCAGGCCTGGTTTAGGCACAGCTAAAGCAGCATTAAGGGGAAACTTAGCATCGCTGAGGCCATTCATACACTTGAAAGGACAGCTAACCTCAGGTCAATTGTCCACTCTGTCTTGAGAAGCTAGAAAATACAAAATAAATTCAATGCAAGCAAGAGCAAAATTCTACAAACCTGATACAGACAGAGGAAAGTAAAACTCAGGCACATGGTTGGTTCTTTGAACACATCAGTTAGTCTGCAAACCTCAAGAAGGCAGAGAGAGAGAGAAGGGAAGAGACAGATGAGAGATACTAATAACAAGGGAGAGTCAACAGTGCATCCTGAAAAATGCCAGCTCGATCTGAGGAACTGCTGTAATCAGCTGAACACACGTACATTAGACAACTTAGAAGAAATGGACCATTCCTCAGAAAACACAGGCTATGCACTCACTATGAAACAGGTGACTGAAATAGCTTTAAATCCACATGCAAGAAGTAAAACTAAACATTTTAGGTCGAACAGGGAGAAAGACTGAGGTTCGGACTAGTCAAAGACTTGTTAGATTTGACTTAAGAAGAATTATTATGGGGAGTGGGGACTTGGCACTCACCTAAGCAAGCACAATGTTGGTTTCTCTAGAGAGGGAGGAAGGGAGAGAGAGAGAGAGAGAGAGAGAGAGAGAGAGAGAGAGACAGAGAGACAGAGAGACAGAGAGACAGAGAGACAGAGAGACAGACAGAGAGACAGAGAGAGAGACAGAGAGAGAGAGAGAGAGAGAGAGAGGAGAGGGAGGGGGAGGGAGGAGGGAGAGAGAGAGAGGGACTGGATTTCATCAAATTTATTTTTTGATCTATGAAAGCCCTACTAACAGGAAGTAGTAATGACTTACTAACATGTAGAAACTATTTGCAAAGTATCTACCTGAATTACCTTGACTATAAACAGATGCTTTACAAACTAAAAAAGTCACCCTAATTAGGAAATAGGCATTTTGTAACACTTCAATAAACATTTGACCAAGAGGACAGGCAGTGGGCAAACAAGCACAGGAAAAGTTACCCAACGTCATTAGTGACATACAAATGACTATCAGAAGGGTCTGTCACCATGGGTCTGTCGGAACCATGAGCACCAGCAGCAGTGACATTTCCAAAGCTGGCAGAGATTTGGATAGGCAGAGCCACTCTCCTGTTACCAGAGGGAACATGAAGTGCGATGCTCGTTCTGGAAAAATAATTTGTTGGTGCCTTAAAATCCGAACATAAAAGTACCACCCAACTCAGCAATTTCAGTCTGGCAAACTGGGCTTTCATTCAGAGAAATGAAAACTTAGGTTCCCATAAACTGTATAGTGAATACTCAGGGCACATGCTTCTCTTACATCAGAAAAGAAACAATTCAGATAGCTTTCTGAATTTGTGTGCAAATGGAGCATATTGGAGCACTGTGGAGTACTGCTCAGTAACAAAAGGAACACCTTATTAATAGAACGACTAGGCTGATCGATTCTTCAGAGGATGGTGCCAAGTAGAACCAGCTAGTCCTAAGGTCACATGATTTCACGGAAAACAGATTAGAGTTTGTTGAAGAGGTGAGGAAAGAATTCTGAGGGAGCTGGCATGACACTCTCTTTAACACAGTATAGGAGAGGTGGCCGTACAGTCCCCGACGGCCAATGGCTGTTAGCAGCAGTGTCTGCTATCTAATGGGTGTGTGGTCCCGGTCATAAGAACAGTTCTCTGTGATCTGCCTGGCTTGTTGGTTGTGGCAACAACCAACAAGGGTTTCTTGAATTGGTACTCTAAGAAGAAAGAAAGCTGCATTCTTTTCCCCATTAAAAGTTCAGCTACTGTAAAAGTAGCCAGGGCTGTCCTTTTTGCAAACAAAACTCCATAGATAGCAGACGCCTGAGTGATCCTGGCCTCCATTTGGCAGTGGTGTTCCTAGTGCCAGTGTTTATAGCTCATCTAGAGTGTGTGAGTAGGTTCGAATGAGACCGTATTTCTTATGTTCTGTGTTCGTTTGAACACAAATTCGAAGCAGATCTCTGTGTTGTTACACAGATCATTGTGAGGAGAATGCCAGCTGTAGATCCTGAGGCGCCACTTGTTTTGCTGAGATGGTGTGTGTGTGTGTGTGTGTGTGTGTGTGTGTGTGTGTGTGTGTGTGTGTGTGTGTGTGTGTGTGTGTGTGTGTGTGTGTGTGTGTGTGTGTGTGTGTGTGTGTGTGTGTGTGTGTGTGTGTGTGTGTGTGTGTGTGTGTGTGTGTGTGTGTGTGTGTGTGTGTGTGTGTGTGTGTGTGTGTGTGTGTGTGTGGGTGTGTGTGTGTGTGTGTGTGTGTGTGTGTGTGTGTGTGTGTGTGTGTGTGTGTGTGTGTGTGTGATGTGTGTGTGTGTGTGTGTGTGTATGGGTGTGTGTGTGTATGTGTGTGTGTGTGTGTGTGTGTGTGTGCGCACGCGTTGTGGGTCTCCTCACTTAGATTCTGTGTGTACTGCCCCCTATAAGATCACTTTAGTAGGAGACTGTTGAATTGTTTCATATAAAAATTCATGTCCTTTTTCATTTAACAGGGAAACAAACCTGAAAGTTCGTCAAGCACTACCTGTCACCTCAGAACTTGGAGCGGATATCAGTAGCCTTGCAAAGTTTGATGGTAAGTGCTTTAAACAGACAAAAGAAAAAAAACATCTAAAAGCCAGAAGGCAGTATAATAGCTAGTAATCTGAGATCCTGTGGTGGTTCGTATATGCTTGGTCCAGGGAGTGGCACTATTAGGTGTGGCCTTGTTGGAATAGCAGTGGCCTTGTTGCCTTGTTAGAGGAAATGTGCCCCTTTGGGTGTGGGCTTTGAGATACCCTCTTAACTCCCTGGAAGCCAGTTTTCTCCTACTGGCCTTCAGATCAAGATCTCAGCTCTTCCCGTGCCATGCCTGCCTGGATGCTGCCACGCTCCCGCTTTGATGATAATGGACTGACTCTCTGAACATGTAAACCAGCCCCAATTAAATGTTTACCTTTCTATGAATTGCCTGTGTCTCTTCACAGCAATGAAACCCAAACTAAGACAGATCCCACTTATGTCCCTTTTCTTTTCTTTTCTTTTTTTAACTTAATGGGAGAGCATAAAATTCTTCAGGCTTTGGTGTCTGCCATTTATGCTCATGCTAAAGACTTATCGAGTCACCACCCAGCACAGCCTCATGTCTTTTGTGCGTCCCATTCCCTCCTGCCCACAGTGCCCTTCCTTTGGTAGCCTTTTGCCTCCTGGAGATTGGCACAGACTTGCTGAGCGTAAACAAGTTGGCATTTTGGTTCCAGTCTTAGGTCTGGCCTTTCATCCAAGGGCTCCATGACAAAACCAAGAACCTAGATAATTACTCCTAAAGGCAGAGCTCCTATATTTTGCATAGTGGCATAATGTCTTGAAACCTATAGGAAGTCAATGAAAATCACCAAGTTATAGTCAGCCATCAGTTGCCCTATATTTTAGACCATGTTTTTATCATCATTACCATCACCTCAATCACTACCACTACCACAATCACCACCAGCACCAGCACCAGCACCAGCACCAGCACCAGCACCAGCACCAGCACCAGCACCAGCACCAGCAGCACCACCATCACCACCATCATCATCATATTGCATTCAACCCAGACCCACCTCTTCAGCATGTCCTTGGTTCTACATGTGTCTGGCTGTATCTTGCGCTAACATTATTTTAAGATCCACAGAAGGTCTCTAGGTACTACCTCCTCTAGATAGCTGCATTTTATGGTACCATGACCACAAAGAAATTCCCTTAAAAGTAAAAGAAAGAGATACTAATTGTAGGGCTATGTACATCAAAACCAAGGGAGACTGAGGTTTTCCTGCCATCTGTCAAAAACCTTTTGCATTACTAAGTTGCAAGTTTAGTTTTGGATATCATTTTTCCATATAGGTTGACTTGACTTTTTAGAGTCTTATGAACTTAAGACTCTCCTTCTGAGGTGTTTTCTTTGGAGTTTACTGAGAAATAATGAAGATAAAGGGTCTTGGCAGTGCCCCTTGAGTTAAAGGTCAGGAAGTTTATTTGAATCCTCTCCAACACACATTTCAGAATGTATATGGTCTGTGCTTGGCATTTGCTTGTAAATTCTGCCTGGATTATGTTAATATTTTAATCTCTCTTTAATGATTGTTGTTGTAATAAATGTTTATAGAAAAATATTCTTCCAAATTAAGATTTAATTTCGAGGAGTATCCAGGAAACTTTGAATAGCCCAAGAAATATTTTGATTATAATAAAACAAACTGCAAATTTTCTAATGAAGTAGTTTTTTTCAATGAAATGTTACTGTTATGTAAGTCCGAGAAAAGTAAATTGTATTCACAAATCAAAATTCTTCTTAAAATACTGTGCTGACTATTTCTGGAGCCCTAAAAAGGCAATTTAAATATCAGATGCCATTGCTCATTTCTTCCCTGGCAGAGCTGTGCCTTTATATCTTCATCAGCCTATAACGAGGCACAAGTCTAAGGGTTTTAGTTTTCTTAACCACTAGGAAGCATGAAGTGGTTGTTTTAACTGTTTCCTTCCTTTATATAGCTATTGGCACAGGTAGCCTAGACTACAATGCTTTTATAAGCAACCCTGCACTCTCGGTGCTGTGAACACAGTAAAATTAATTTCCTGATCATGTCAATCCTCATGTGGGTGGGGTAGATGACCCCATTTTGTAGCCAAGGAACTTGGACTAAGGGTGAAGGTGGGATGAAGGAGACATAGTACCTTTTGCCCATCTTTTCCTTTGGTATTTCATGAGCCCTGCTGTCACTGTAAGGACTATTAGGAAACGACAGATGTGGCTGTATGTTGAGGGGTTCCTGACATGGCCACCTGGCCTCCCGTGCCCGCAGCATCTAACCCTGGCATTTTAGGATTTTGACAGGGAAAATGTCAAATCCTTTGGAACCCCAATCTCCAGTGTTGAAGAACCCACATAGCACTCCTGCCTCCTCAGGTCAGAGACCACACCTCCTCTTTCACTGGCATCTTAACCTGCTTCTGAGGATCTGTGCAGAGTTCCTGACAACTACTCAGGCCAGAGACCATGCTTCTGTTGCTTCATGTACCTTAAGCCCACTCTCTTTAGGCTCACGCCTGCCACCCTGGCACACCTTCTCTGCTAACTCAAATAAGTACCTGCCAGTGGGGTCAGAAGTCACAGCATGACTTAGCCTCGCTGGGATCACCTCAGCTGCCTCACATGCAAATCAGGACTGAATCATCTCCACTAAACTTCAAACCTCACCCAGCTGATCCAGAACCAGCCAAGCTCCAAAAATAGCAAGGAGAGACTTAAACATCCACTCAACACAGTGGCGTCAGAGACCCATACCAAAGGCTGCAGCTGATGAAAGATGTGCAAACCAACATAAAAACCAAGATTAGGCTGAGAAATGACTCAATGGGTAAAGTGCTTGCTGCACGAAAATGACTGGGGTTTCGATCCCCAGAACCTACATAAAATTCAGATGGGAATGGTGGCTTACCTTAATCCCATCATGTATGAAGCAGAGACAAGGAATTCTGTGAGCAAGCTGGCCAGCCAGACTACCTGAGATGGTGAGCTCTGGGAGCTCTGGGTTCATCAAGGGACTCTGCCTCAGTATTCAAGTTCACATTCATGAACACAAGCATACACCTACACATATGTAAGCACACATATACTCATGCACAGCACACATACATGGTCCCAAATGAAAGCTATCTAGACAAAACTCAAAAAATAATTGAAATGTGTACACACACACACACACACACACACACACACACACACACACATTCATTCAAGGAATGTCACAAAGGGTGTGGGCAAATTCCTGTAGGGATTTAAAGAAGACAGTGATAAAGAGCTGAATGAATTCCAGAAGCATATGCACAAGCATATGCTAAAATCAGAAAGTCAATTCAGGATATGAGGATAAAATTCAGTGAATAGATACAATTGCTAAAAACAACTCAAAACGAAATTAAGCTGGAAATGAAGAATTCCACAAGCGAAAGAGTGCAGTGGCAGCCTCACTAAGGCGTCATATGGAGGTGGAACAGCCCCCAACCTATCATTGGAATTGGGTTATCCAGACAGAGAAAGTGAATGCTTAGCACCTAGAAGTTGGCAGAACAACGCAGCCTATCACCATCGCTCTTGGCTGGCTATCATCATCACTGTAGGTTGATTATAGCCGTCACTGTTGGACTGACTGTCACCATTACTCTTGGTTGATCACTGTTGGTTGACTGTCACCATCACTCTTGTCTGACAATCGCCATTGCTCTCGGTTGCTCATCAGAACCAGACAGTAAAACCACTAGTGCTGAAGACACCTCATGGATTTGTTTATAGAACGTAGAACGATAAAGCTGAATCGAGCAGGAGATTTCCCTCTTCTGGCTCATGTCCAAAGCACTAGAAGGCACCAGAAGGTGTTGGGAGGTGCTGTGCAGCATGTTTTTTGGGGAAAAAAAAATCAATGATCTTACCCAGCTGTTGATTATGTGTGTGACAATACTTACCTGCCCAGAAACTCATGTCCGCTGGTATGAGAGTATTCTGGGGCGATCAACCACTTTTGGATGAATTTGAGATCTGCTTCACCGGAAGGAATCCATGCTTGGTGGTATAAACTTTGCAAAAAAGCTAGGGAGGTCATTGGCTGTAGAGTGAATCTGCTATTGAAGCTTTGGTAATTGGACGTGCAGTTAAACCACCTTCTGCAGTGGAAGAGCGTCAAAGCTGGGACATGCAGCAGATCAAGGTGCTGAGAGTAAGTGACCATTGACTGCTCAGCCCTAAAGAGGACATCTTTATCACCACGGTCAGCCCAGGAGCATTGTGGGACAGAGGGTGGAGAGACCGTAAGAGTCAGAGACTGGGACAGAGCTGCCTCTTTCAAACACGAACAGACTACCTGCGCAGGGCCGGTAGGCACACAGAAAAGGAGAACAGAAAGGGGATAGTCAGGATGGAAGGGTTAATAGGCATATTAGAGGAGTAAGAGAGGGTTTGGAGACGTGAGTATAATCATGATTCCTTGCATACAGGTCCAAAATGGTCCAAAATAACACATTAACATAAAAAGAGAAGTCAATAAATTTCAGGGTTTTTTTTCTGGTGACTAAAAAAGCTTCCATATGTCATGGGAATCAAAACCCAATGTTTCATCTTTCAGCTTACATTAAGAGTATGATATCAGCATTACATATTTTCGGAAGTATCCTGCTAAGCTTTGGAAAGTTGAAACAGATATTACCCATGTGTGAGGCGGTCCTTGCTTATGCTGTGCTGCATTTGTAAGTACATACATACACATGCATACATACATACATACATACATACATACACACACACATATACATATACATACATACATACACACACATTGCTTGTGACTTCTGGGTACATCTGGATATCACAGTTTTTTTTTTTTTTTTTTTTACATTTGCCTTTTTTTTTTTTTAACTTGAGTATTTCTTATATACATTTGAGTGTTATTCCCTTTCCTGTTTCCGGGCAAACATCCCCTCCCCCTCCCCTTCCTTATGGGTGTTCCCTCCCACCCTCCCCCATTGCCGCCCTCCCCCAACAGTCTAGTTCACTGGGGTTCAGTCTTAGCAGGACCCAGGGCTTCCCCTTCCACTGGTGCTCTTACTAGGATATTCATTGCTACCTATGAGGTCAGAGTCCAGGGTCAGTCCATGTATAGTCTTTAGGTAGTGGCTTGTCCTGGAAGCTCTGGTTGCTTGGCATTGTTGTACATATGGGGTCTGAGCCCCTTCAAGCTCTTCAGTTCTTTCTCTGATTCCTTCAACGGGGGTCCTATTCTCAGTTCAGTGGTTTGCTGCTGGCATTCGCCTCTGTATTTGCTGTATTCTGGCTGTGTCTCTCAGGAGCGATCTACATCCGGCTCCTGTCGGTCTGCACTTCTTTGCTTCATCCATCTTGTCTAATTGGGTGGCTGTATATGTATGGGCCACATGTGGGGCAGGCTCTGAATGGGTGTTCCTTCAGTGTCTGTTTTAATCTTTGCCTCTCTATTTCCTTCCAAGGGTATTCTTGTTCCCCTTTTTAAAGAAGGAGTGAAGCATTCACATTTTGATCATCCGTCTTGAGTTTCATTTGTTCTAGGCATCTAGGGTAATTCAAGCATTTGGGCTAATAGCCACTTATCAATGAGTGCATACCATGTATGTCTTTCTGTGATTGGGTTAGCTCACCAGGATGATATTTTCCAGTTCAACCATTTGCCTTTTTTCATAAAAGTCGTTGTTTTTTGATAGCTGAGTAATATTCCATTGTGTAGATGTACCACATTTTCTGTATCCATTCCTCTGTTGAAGGGCATCTGGGTTCTTTCCAGCTTCTGGCTATTATAAATAAGGCTGCAATGAACATAGTGGAGCACGTGTTTTTTTATGTTGGGGCATCTTTTGGGTATATGCCCAAGAGAGGTATAGCTGGATCCTCAGGCAGTTCAATGTCCAATTTTCTGAGGAACCTCAGACTGATTTCAGAATGGTTGTACCAGTCTGCAATCCCACCAACAATGGAGGAGTGTTCCTCTTCTCCACATCCTTGCCAGCATCTGCTGTCACCTGAGTTTTTGATCTTTGCCATTCTCACTGGTGTGAGGTGAAATCTCAGGTTGCTTTTGATTTGCATTTCCTTTATGACTAAAGATGTTGAACATTTCTTTAGGTGTTTCTCAGCCATTCGGCATTCCTCAGCTGTAATTCTTTGTTTAGCTCTGAACCCCATTTTTAAATAGGGTTATTTGTTTCCCTGCGGTCTAACTTCTTGAGTTCTTTGTATATTTTGGATATAAGGCCTCTATCTGTTGTAGGATTGGTAAAGATCTTTTCCCAATCTGTTGGTTGCCGTTTTGTCCTAACCACAATGTCCTTTTCCTTACAGAAGCTTTGCAGTTTTATGAGATCCCATTTGTCGATTCTTGATCTTAGAGCGTAAGCCATTGGTGTTTTGTTTAGGAAATTTTTTCCAGTGCCCATGGATATCACAGTTTTTTATTTCTAGTTACTCTGTGGTCTTTTTTCTTCTAATATTTCCCAAACGATGTTAGTTTAGCATCAAGCCACCATCTTCTGTCCCTATAATATAAATGCACATCTACCCTGAAAAATATCAGAAAATCTGAATCCTCACTCCTATTCTTAGAGAAATCCCCACTGGGCAGCAAGTCCAGGACTTCTAGTCAACCTGCAATCAAATATGAGGTGTGTTGGGCTACAGGAGGCTTTTGACCAATTCCTGTATACTCGTTTATTTCTGCATCCAGAGCTATTTATGACTTCGTGTCCATTCATCCATTCTTTTGTACATTTATTTGTGTGACACATGTATATTTTATACAGTGCAAAAGGGTCTGTGTGGAGACAGTGGTTGGTAGGACACAGGTTTCTCATTCACAGAGCCTGAAGCCAGTAGAGAAGATAGACACGCACTAGAGCTCTTTCCAAAGAAGCCTTTAATTGGGTGATTGCTAATGTTCCCAGGCCCTAAACATGATATTGATACCAGGAACAAGCACTCACTGTACATTGTAAGTTATCTTTTCAAATAATACAACCTTTTATGCATCTGTAAGACTGGCATATGTGTATATGTACAGATATATGTGTGTGTACATGTGTGTATGTAGGTGTGCATGCAGGTGAGTGTGCTTATGTGTTTATGTGTCCATTGGGTGTCTTTCTCTATTGCTCTCATTTTTTTTGAGTCTCTTCCTGAGCCTGAAGCTCATCAGTTGAGTAGGCTGGCTGGCCAACGAACCACAAGAGTGGGTCTCTACTTCCCAACACTGGGATTATATAGTCACGCGCTTTCATGACTGATTTTTTTTTTAGTGTCAAACATCTTAACTCAGACCCACATTCTTGTGCAGCAAATGCTTTAACCTTTGAGCCATCTCCCCCACTTCATCTTTCCAGTCCCGGAAGGAAAAAGTATCACTAACGCCAATTTGTGCACAGGGAACCTGAGACTCAGGTCTTCCCTATGTCATGTGACCGTTAAGAAGAGGAGTCAGAGTGCAAACCAAGGACTGATGGAAAACCCTGTTCTAAGAAAGGACACAAAACCACAGGCTCTAAGCCGCAAGCTGGAAGGCAGATTAGAAACGGAGGGCAGTGTATCACAGCTTAGATTCTGAGGGGAATGAAAAACCTTTAAAAGTGAGGTAAGCTGATTATGAGAAATCAAGCTATCTCTCTATATTTTAAAGTATCAAAGCTCTCAGCGACTTAGAATTTCATCAGGATCAAGAATTTAGAGTTACTGTCCAAACACAGACTAGGAGCAAGTTTTGGTAGGTGAATCTGTTTATTTGAAGAGTCCCCATACGAATTAATATCTTATCTACTTTACATATCTGAATAATATGTATTCTGTTGAACTTTGTAAGAAAAATACGTAATTTGATCTAGTAATATATAAAAAAATTTAGCTTGACTAGGCTTTTCATGATGTTTTGTGGGAACCAAACAACATTTATAAACAAATACATGGAAATACTTGTTAATTACATTTTTGTAAACCAGATGTTTTTACACCTTGGGGAAATCCCCTAACATACATGTGGCTGAATGCGTTCAAGAATCTTTTGTATATTATTCCTGACTGGATTGTGGTCTGTGTTTTGCAACTAGTGACACGTTTACATATTTTGTATGACTGTTAGTACCAGTTCTGAACCAGAAAAGGGTTGACTCTCTAGTTAGGAATCTTTGTGTATTTTGTGGTCTTTTCTGTAAAGAATAGCATGTGTGTAATTCAAACAAAGAAAAATGACATCTCTTCTTGGTTAAAACACATAAATAGGTAAATCACTAACTAAGCAAATAAATAAATGGGCTTGGTTAGCACCTTGTGACTTTACAAAACTTATCTGAAAACTCCCAGGCAAATGGACAGAAGTCCAGTCCAACACAACGCAGCTGATACATGGGACCATAGATCTTATTAAAAGACACGAAGACCAGTTTTCTTTCGGCTGATGGGACTAATATGGCCATTGTGGCATTAATGTTGGGTGGCTCATCACTCAGTGTTGAGATGCTTTCTACAGGGGCGTGGCCTCCAAGAACTCAAATCTCATGCTTTGGCTTTAGAAACTCTCTTTTTTTTTTTATTTTTTTTTTATTAACTTGAGTATTTCTTATTTACATTTCGAGTGTTATTCCCTTTCGCGGTTTCCGGGCAACCATCCCCCTGATCCCTCCCCCTTCCCTTCTTTATGGGTGTTCCCCTCCCCATCCTCCCCCCATTGCCACACTCCCCCCAACAAGCTAGTTCACTGGGGGTTCAGTCTTAGCAGGACCCAGGGCTTCCCCTTCCACTGGTGCTCTTACTAGGATATTCATTGCTACCTATGAGGTCAGAGTCCAGGTCAGTCCATGTATAGTCTTTAGGTAGTGGCTTAGTCCCTGGAAGCTCTGGTTGCTTGGCATTGTTGTACATATGGGGTATCCAGCCCCTTCAAGCTCTTCCAGTTCTTTCTCTGATCCCTTCAACGGGGGTCCTATTCCCAGTTCAGTGGTTTGCTGCTGGCATTCGCCTCTGTGTTTGCTGTATTCTGGCTATGTCTCTCAGGAGAGATCTACATCCGGCTCCTGTCGGTCTGCACTTCTTTGCTTCATCCATCTTGTCTAATTGGGTGGCTATATATGTATGGGCCACATGTGGGGCAGGCTCTGAATGGGTGTTCCTTCTGTCTCTGTAGAAACTCTCTTTTTAAGGGAAAAAGTTATTTCAGTCACCAGCCCAGCAGTAGTTGGGTAATTGCCTAAACATTGAGAACTTCTTGGCTAGGGAAAGTCTTGACTAGCAATAATGGTACCCTAATAATGGTAGCCTGTCCTGTGGAAGTGTTGCAGTAGACAATCCAGAAACATCACTAATAATATGCAGAAAAGGTAAAGCTAATTAGTTTTGGAAAAACCTTGGGATATTGTATACTAACGATTTTTATTAGTAAACTCCACATTTCCTCTTTAAGTAAATAGTTGGAGAGACTTGTCAAATTGGTAGCTAAGCAACGATCCAGCAGGATGAATTTGGAATTTAAAATGCCAAGGAAACTTCAAAATATAACCTTGTAGATTTTGCTCAGTATAGTCATTATAATGGGTAAACTAGGAAGGGTTTTCACTTCCTTTCTCTTTAGAGGGGAAAATGAGATTTAACTACCTTGATTATGTTTACACCTCATGATTGCAGCACCCCCTCCTCCATTTTATCATTTCCCACTAAGATGACTATGTGACAAATGATCTTATTTTCCCCCAAATGGCTTTCTCACACTTTCTGGCCATTTCCCATCTCTTCCTCGGATGGAATTGGAAAGAAGAAAGCAGGGTCCCAGGACAGCCTCTCTTGGTTCTTAAGCTTTGTTGGTCAGAAATATTTTTGCTTGTTTCTGATGAGCTTTAAGGTGACTACCTGTTTTCGTCATCCTACCTGGCTTCCGTTACAGTTAGGTAATATTAAGATATTTGGTATTCAAATCCCATTTTCATGATTCCTGTAAAAATATACCTGCCTTTTAATTTATCGTTGATTTGCAGTAATAACCATGTCACCTTTCAACCTCTTTCCCTTAGAAAGAAAATTATTTGAGTGTTTTATTTGCATGTATATACCAAGCATGTACCTGGTGCTCTTAGGTGTAGAAGAAGCCATCAGATCCCCTGACACTGGAGTTAAAGCTGTCCTGAGGGTGGAGGACACCGAACATGGGTTCTCTGTAAGAGCAGCAAGTGCTCTTAGCTACTGACTTTTCTGTCCAGTCCCACAACTCTTTTCATGAAACCACTTTTTTTCAACTATGTCTCCAACAAGTATTTTAAGACTTTAATTATGTAGACAGTACGGTAAGTTGTGGAAATGCATAGAGATGAGCAAGGTATTTCCCACGAAGGAAGCTGGTCGCTCCTTTAGAAAGCGAGGAAGAAATATGGGAACTTTCATATTTTATGCCAGTAGAACTACAAAATGGGGAACAGCATTTCCTTTTTCTGTCAGGTAAAAAATAGTTTGGCTTTGCTCCCAATGTTTCGTTGTGATGGGACCCTGTGTCTAGAACTCGGGGCCACACTCTTAGAAAGTTATGCTGGGATTTGGCTTCCAGAAGCTCATGTTGAACTTGTCCCTATAATCCCTGTGCGGAAAGGCACCCTCAGCGTAAGCCAGATGTGAGCATGTCTTCTTGCTGGACGTGGTGAGCCAAAATGTTCAAGGTTGAATTTACCTCCTCATCAGCCTTTGCTTACAACAATGAAAGTGATCAAACGGACCGCTTTTTATATCGTTATTGGCAAGGGCGTGTATCGTGTTGCTTTTTGTTCAAAGCACATTGTTTTTGAACAGTGGCCAAGTTTGAAGTTTGGGAAATTGACTCTTGGGTGAAGAAACTGGAATAAACTTCAAGGGCTTCTGTCAGCCTGTTGCTTGTGCAGGTTTTGCTGGTGAGACTTCCTCAATTCAAGGTTACGTGAAACTCGGAAATAAAATTAATTGGTCAAGGAAAAGATGATCATGAAATCTGAGAATTAAAAAAAAAGCCTCTGGGGCCACAACATAGTTTTCCAAATGACTTGAGCCAGTTCAAATCAGCTCTAATTTACTTTTAAATAAACAAATAAGCTATAACGAGAGCTAACCACAATTCAGCTACTTGGTCTAAGAAGCAACCTTGTACAGGTTGTCTCTTTGAAATCCAGGCTAGCAGGCTCTCATTGCTGTCTGGGAAGGCTCAGAGAATGACCAAATAGAGGCACTTTAGGCCAACTTTTTGCCAATTAGGAAATGGTGAGGGGGGGGGGTTAGAGAGGGTTTTTTTTTTGTGTGTGTGTGTGTGTGTGTTTTTGAAATAGGATCAGCCTGGCTGGTCAGGAGTGATCAGGCTGCATCTATGAGTTCCAGGAGGAGAGTGGTATTCTAGGAAGGGCTGCCATAACAGGAAGTCTCTTCAGTCTCAGAAGGTAGCCGGGAGAGAGGTCCTATCCACTTTGCTTTAGTTTTTAGGTCTTAGGTGATGGCACAGTACCCAGCCCAGTGTTACTGTGTGGAGTGGAGCGTCAGGATGCATGGCCTGTCGGGAGGTCATAGCCGTGTGTGTCCTTGAAATGTACTGCAGGAGAAGCAAATTGCTTTCCACACACTCTTTCCGTAACGTGCCACCACAGATTCCAAGTATCTGGACCAATTGATTATGAGCAGCAGTCTCCAAAGCTGTGAGTCCGAGCCCCTATCGACTCACTTCTTCATTTGCGATTGTCAGGTTTCCAGTTCAGCAGCAAAAAGCTGACCTAGATGGACTCTTGGCTTCTCTGGTTTTCTCAACCAATGTTGACGATTGACTCCTTCCCCTTTTTTATTTTCCAAACCACCTTTTTGGCTTCTGGTTTTAAAATGCTCTTTTGTGGCTTGTGAGACAGCAAACTTGTGAGATGCCAGCTAATCTTACCTCTGATTCTGACCTGAGCTGGACGTTTCCACCCGTCCTCCCCTTTCCCCCTTTCCCTGTCTCTTTTCCTTCTTCCCTCCCAGAATTCCATTCTTCTATATCTTTGTAGCCATTACTTCTAAAAATGTAGCCCACTTATTTGCAGATGTATATTAATCTAGTAGTGGGGCCCATGAAAATCATTTCTGTTTCCCCTTTCTAGCCAGACAACCCCAATGCTCAATGTGCACATTCTGTTTGAAATGATGGAATGAATCAGTTCATTGATTTGGAATGAGCTTTCCCTTTCTTGAAATTACAAACACAACAACAACAACAACAACAACAACGAAATCCCCAAAAGGAACATTTTCTGACTAGGTTGAGGAAACTCTGTGGTGCCTTTGAGAGTCCACAGGATTCTGAATCAAATCAATGTAAGAGGCACGCGGCCCTTAAAAGTGGTCTTGACTTACAGAGCAAATGAAAGTCAGATTTCTTTGGGGTGTGGTATGCTAGGACCCCCAAGTCCTTCCTATGAACTTAGAAAACTGTTTAACCTTTGTTTTGAAGTCAAAACGGTGGCATCTTTGTTAACCCTTTCGGCAGTTCACAGAACAATGAAAAGAAAAACGTGGACACCTACCATTTTATACTGGTAAAATGTCATTTTGGTATATCCTAAGAGTAAAGATAAGTACTTTAAAAGATTTTTTCTTTTATTTCATTTATTTATATATTTACACTCCAGATTTTATCCCCCCACCATCCGCCCTGCAACTGTTCCACATCCCATACCTCCTCCCTGCCTCCCCTGTCTCCACAAGGATGTCTCCACCCCACCCACCCCATCAGACCTCTCTACTCCCTGGGGCCTCCAGTCTCTCAAGGGCTAGGTGCATCCTCTCTGACTGAACTCAAACCCAGCAGTTCTCTGCTGTATATGTGTTGGGGGCCTCATATCAGCTGGTGTATGCTGCCTGGTTGGTGGTCCAGTGTCTAAGAGATGTTGGGGGTCCAGGTTAATTGAGACTGCTGGTCCTTGTCAGGGTTGCCCTCCTTCTCAGCTTCTTCCAGCTTTTCCCTAATTTAACCACAGGGGGCAGCAGCTTCTGTTCATTGGTTGGGTGCAAACATCTGCATCTGACTCTTTCAGCTGCTTGTTGGATCTTTTGGAGGGCAGTCATGATAGGTCCCTTTTTGTGAGCACTCCATAGCCTTAGTAATAGTGTCAGGCCTTGGGGCCTCCCCTTGAGCTGGATCCACTTTTGGGTCTGTTCCTGGACCTCCTTTTCCTCAGGCTCTTCTCCATTTCCATCCCTGCATTTCTTTCAGACAGGAAGAATTGTGGGTAAGAGTTTTGACTGTGGGATGGAAACCCCATCCCTCACTTGATGCTCTGTCCTTCTGCTGGAGGTGGGTTCTACAAGTTCCCTCTTCCCACTGTAGGACATTTCATCTAGGGTCCCTGCCTTTGAGTCCTGAGGGTCTCTTACCTCTCAGGTCTCTGGTAAATTCTGCAGGGTCCTCCCAATTTCTTTCCTCCTGAGGTTGCCTGTTTCCATTCTTTCTGCTGTCCCTCGGGGCTTCAGGATTGTCCCCTACTCAATACCAGATCATGTTCCCCTCTTCCCCTTCCTCCATTCCCTTTTCCTCCCAGATCCCTCCCTCACTTCCCCCTTGTGTTTGCTTTCTTCTCCCTCCCAAGTGGGACTGAGGTGTCCTCATTTGGGCCCTTCAGCTTGTTGACCTTTTTGAGTTCTGTGGACTGTATAGATTTTAAGGGAAAAAAAGTCTCATGGATCTTGTAGTCCTTGTTTTTATTTGGTCAATATAGACAATCTTGCTTCAAAATATTTGATGGATTTTATGTTTTTTTTTTTTTTTTGGTATGTTGCAGCTGATTTTTTTTCCCAGCACAGTCTTGCATGTGTAGCTATGCTTTCTGAAAGAGAAGGACAATGCCTTGCATATCAACAGCAGGGTGGTAAAGTAGCACGGCGGGCTTCTGAAGTAAGCTTGCAGTGGGTCTGATGAGGCTTCTTGTTTTCCAGGGATCGTCATTTGTGAGGCGCCTAACAACAAGTTAGACAGATTCTCTGGGGTCCTCTCTTGGAAGGACAGCAAGCACACGCTCAGCAACCAGAAGATAATCCTGAGAGGCTGCGTCCTGAGGAACACCAGCTGGTGCTTTGGGATGGTTCTTTTTGCAGGTACAGTGTATGGACCGGGGCCATCTCTGTGCCGCCCCTTCCCACAAAGTTCCTGGTTCTCTATGGATGGGAATGTGCAGAGTTTTTATTGAGTGCTGAGTACTGGCTCCCGAGTTGATCCCAGAGTGTGGCTGGTAGCCCTGGAGGAGTCAATAGTACTGTGAGTATAATCCATGTGGTCCCAGTGTGTGGGAACCATTGATATGTTGACGTTGTTCTTAAGGATGCTGAAGCCTTCATCATCTGATGGTATCTACAGACCTTCTGTTAAGTTTCTTTCTCCTTCACCCCACCGTAGAAGCCTCATCTGCTGCTCCATATAATCAGTGTACCCTTAATATCAAAGATCAATATGAAAGAAAGCCCTTCCCTCCACTGCAGCTCAGGTTGCTTGCCATTTGAAAAGGTCAGGTGGCTCATTTGAGAAATCCTTCTTGGAGAGCAATCATTTCTGTTTGTCACCAGGACAGATGGGTCTGAAGGCTGCACTTAATAGGGCTGGGAAGGATGTAGGAAGGGAGAAATGGAGAGAAGGAGGTAGGAGAGAGGCAGGAAGGAAGGGACTTTCTCCCACTCTTTCTTCCCCTCCATTTTTTCTTTTTATTTATTCTTCTCTCATACAATACATCCAGACCACAGCTTCCACTCCACTCCTCCCAGTTTCCCCTCACTGTCCCTCCCCTCAGATCCATTGTCCCTGGTTTCCCTTCAGAAAAGAGAAGGTTTCCCAGGGATATCAACTGAACGCAGCATAGCAAGACACAATAAGACTAGACATCCTCACATCAAGGCTGGACAAGGCATCTCAGTAGGAGGAAAAGGATCCCAGAACAGACAAAGAGTCAGAAATATCCCTGCTCCCAGCATGAGCAGTCCCACCAAAGCTCGAGCTAATCAACCGTAGCATGTATCCAGAGGACCTAGCGTTGGCCCATGCAGGCTCTGTGATTATGGCTTCAGTCTCTGTGAGCCTGCTTAGTTAATTCTGTAAGCTGTGTTCTCCTGGCGTCCTCGACCCCTCTGGCTCTGACAATCCTTCCTCCCTTTCTCTGTGGGCTTTCCCAAACTCTGCCTAATGTTTGTGGTCTCTCCATCTTCTCTGATCAGCTGCCAGAGGAAGTCTCTATGATGTCTATTGGCTTAGGCACTGATCTATAAGTAAGAATATTATTAGGAATCATTTCATTTCCCTTTTTTTAAAAAATTGCCAGTTGTGTTTGATCTTATCCAGCTTTCTGGCCATCCAGGAAGTGCCTGGAATAGACTCTTTCCAGTAGCATGGGCCTCAAGTCCGACCAGTCACTGGTTGACCACCCTCACGGGCTCTCAGCCACCGTTGCCCCATCACATCTTGCCAACAGGACAGGTTGTAAGTCAAAGGTTTTGTGGCTGGGTTGATGTCCCAATCACACCTTGCCTGGTCACAGAAAATGGTGGGTTCAGACTCCTATCCTCCATTACGAAGAGTCCTCGCTAGGGCCATCCTCATAGGTTCTAGGAAGTTTCCACTGTACTAGGCTTCCACATCACACCCCTAGTGCCCCTCCCCAAATTTCAGTCATCTTTCCCCATCTGATCCCTGCTGCTCCCATCCCTTCCTGTTCCCATTCTACCAGCAAAATCTATTCTATTTCCACGTCCCAGGAAGATCTACTTGTCTCTTCTAGAGCCCTCCTTGTTATTTAGCCTCCCTGGGGTCTGTGGAGTACAGTGCGATTTTCTTTTACTAAACAGCTAATATCCACTTATAAGGGAGTACATATCTGTTTGTTTCATCCTGTGGGTTACCTCACTCAGGATTTTTTTCTAGTTCCTTCCATTTGTCTGCAAATTCCATGATAACATTTTTTCAACATCTGAGTAATATTCCATTGTATAAATGAACTATATTTTCTTTATTCCTTGGTTGAGGGACACCTAGGTTGTTTCCAGTTTTATGAATAAAGCTGCTATGAACATAGTTGAGTAGTGTTCTTGTGGTAGGTTGGGGTGTTTTTTGCCACCCGCCATTTTTGTCTTTATTTGTGTGAGTCTGGGGTAGCATTTTCCTTCTCAGGAACAATAGCACAAGTGACAAAGCCACTTAAATTCTACTCCCAGCTTCATTTTCTAGCCTTTGATTAAAAACAAATTATGTTTACTGTGATACCAAATTTATATGTGTAATTGAAATCAAATCGTTTTCCTTAACTGACTTTCCTTAACAACAAGAGCAACAACAACAACATCATCATCAACAAAAAATGCTCATTAAAGACCCAATGTGTTCCCAAACTAGAAAAGGTCCTCCTAGTTGCTGATAAATACCCGTAGCTGTGGGTCTGAGCATTGCTTTGCTCTTAGGGCATTGTCATCTGTAAAGATCCAGCAAATCTCTAGAAATGAAGCAGAGTCAGGCTTTCGTCTGAAGTTGAACCTAGTTTCATGATTCTTTCATCAATTGCTTTTTTTCTTTTTTTTTAATTTTTATCTGTCTGTCTATCTATCTATCTATCTATCTATCTATCTATCTATCTACCTATCTATCTATTTTTACTTATTCACTTTACATCCTGTTCACAGCCCACTTCTGGTCACCCCTTCCCACAGTCCTTCCCCCATCCCTTCTTCCCTTCTCCTCTGAGCAGGTGGGGGCCCCCTGGGTATCCTCCTACCCTGGCACATCAAGTCTCTTTGAAGCTAGGCACATCCTCTCCTACTGTGACCAGACAAGGCAACTTAGCCTGTAGAACATATACCACTTACAGGCAACAGCTTTTGGGGGAGCCCCTGCTCCAGTTGTTCAAAACCCACGTGAATACAAAGCTGTGCATCGCCTACATATGTCCAGGGAGGCCTGGTGAAGGACACTGTCAACAGGACAAAATGGCAGCCTATAGATTGGAAAATCGCCAACCCTACAGAGGGCTAATATCCAAAATTTCCAAAGTACTCAAGAAGTTAGACACGAGCCATCCAAATAACCCAGTTAGAAAATGGGGCACAGAACTAAACAGAGAATTCTCAACAGGGAATCTTGAATGGCCAAGAAGCACTTAAAGAAATGTTCAAAGTCCTTAGTCATTAGAGAAATGCAAATCAAACAGCTCTGAGGTTCCATCTAACACCCATCAAAATGGCTAAGATCAAAAACTCAAGAGACAGCCTATGCTGGCGGGGATGGAGCAAGGGGAACACTTCTTCCTTGCCAGTGGGAAAGTAGACTTGTGCAACCACTTTGGAAATCAATTCGGCAGTTTCTCAGAAAACAGGAGATAGTTCTCCCTCAAAAGATGCTCCACCATCCCACAAAGACACTTGCTCCACTACGTTCATAGCAGCTTTATTCGTAAGAGCCAGATGCTTTCTTTTCATTGGCGAGGTAGATAAGTCTATGGTTAGTTATGTCGTATTTATCTTTCTTACAGAGCAGTTAAAAAGCTGAGCGTACTCATACATTGCCTTTACTTTCTGTTAAAGAGCACAAGATCTCAAACCAGGCTGCTCATCTGAAAGGTCTTTAGGGAAATAGTCTCCTGTTTGATCCCTGTTATCACTGACGCGAGGACGCCTCATCCCAGCGATGGGGTGTCATCCAAAAGCCCAGTCCAGTTATATAATATTGTTCCGAATGACTAGCTTAAGACTCTGAGTCATATATATGCTAGGACAGCTAGCCCATTTCTGAAGGCTGTTGAGGGGTCAAAGATTGTCTCTGGGGAAAATCCTTTTATATCAATGGAAGGAAGTGTGTTGAATCAATGTTCCCAGAACAGGGAGCAGGCAGATGTGGATTCAGGTTGTTTAGGAGCTCCAGGCTCTAGTCCTTGCTGTAAGACTATGCTCTTCCCTGTGTGGTAACACAGGGTTATCATGAGAACACTTGAATACATTGCTCAGGTGCACTGATGATGTGTGTGGAAGAGGATGCTTGATGGTATTTTTCCCGTGCCCATTTCTCAATTCTTTTACCAACAGTTCAGAGCACACTGACTGTTCTATGGGCCAAGCTAGGGAAACTGGACTATTCTCTGCACTTTGGGGAGGAGAAAGGAGCTCTCTGTTCTTTTGTGATATGTCTTAGGTGTTCACTTTTAGGGGACATTGGTCAGGTGAACCTTTGTAAAGCAGACAATACCTGCACTGATTTTAGTTAATAGAGAGCTTAACTAGCATACTGGCAAGCAGAGGAATTTAGGGTTGTTTTTGTCCATGTCAATGCTGAAGAGATGGGTACTATGAGTACACAAGTCTTGAGACACTTGAACAAGAAGGAAGTTCTAGTTGGTTCTTAGATCCTGTGAAAACTGAATCCAAAATTAATTATTAGCCACTCTTCTTATTTTCAAATGCTACTTATACACGTTGACCAGGAGGTACAGAGGCATGGTTTACTTTACAAACCTATCATTCATAAGTTTAACCCATATGGACACCTGGCCATGCTTCCCTGGTGGCTTTCCTTTGTGCTTAAGATGAGATCAAAGCTTGTTTCTGAGGGAAGGGGCCAGAGTCATTCAAGCCATCTTGGTACATAGAAAGTCTCCATGTTTTCTGTCATTCATTTGCCCCATAGGTCTTATCTCCTCATTTTCCAGCCTTCTCTTTGCTTTGCTGGCTGGTACCTGTGGTTGAATATAAAGCCATGATATCATGGCTTTCCTTAAGTTTTGTCTTGATGAGTCATGAAAGAAATCAAAAGAAGACAAATTATTAAATCCCAAGTATTCACCAAATAAACATCTCTATGTAGTTGTTTCAGATCGGTTGGGTCCTTCAACATAAGATCACTCTTGTAAAGGCTGTAAACCTATCATTGCTTCCTTTAGGATGCAATAATAAGTCTTCCTTCCCTGTATCACGTTGACTTAGGTGGAGAAACAGTTTGATAGCTGCTGAGCCTGCCTTGCTATATTAGTCTTCCACTCTAGAATTTCTACATAATTTTTTCTACGATTGTCCTTATTCAGTGATTCCTGCTAGGATCCTGAATGAGGTACAGTATTGAAAATGCATTGGTTTATTGTCTCATGTAGTTTATGAATAATAATTTGGAACAAGAGCTATAGAGTTAGGTATGTTGAAATTCGAGTTCTCTCTGTGCTTATAGAATGAGAATACGCAGGAAAGTTAAACTCCTTAGCCCTGTTTCATTATCTGTGAGCTGAAGATAATGATATCAATTTATTGCCTAAAAGCATTAGCTGACTCTGTCTTCTCCAGGGATGAGCTCTCTGCCGGGTGTTTCATAGGTTCCTTTTGACTGGAGTATGTTTTCCATTCTTTAACTCTAAAGTAGTTTCTGCCTTTTCTGGTGAGGTGTATTTATAGAAGGCACCAAATACATCTTTCCTGCTTTTTGAGAAGTATACTAGTCTGTGCCTTTTGATTGGGGGGGGATTTATAATATTAAGAGTTGTTTTTTGGAGGTACATATTGATTTCTGCCATTAAATTGATTTTGCTTCAGGAATGTTACTCTTTTCCAGGTCCAGACACTAAACTAATGCAGAACAGTGGTAAGACAAAGTTCAAAAGGACAAGCATTGACAGACTGATGAACACCCTAGTCCTGTGGGTAAGTTTCTGACAGGGTGATGAGTACTCTTGTGCTGCGGATGAGTCATTAAGAGGTTGACAAGTACTCTAGTACTACGGATGAGTCCCTGACGGATTGAAGCTTATTCTAGTGCTATGGCTAAGCCACTGACAGGTTGATGAGTACTCTAGTTCTCTTGGTGAGAATAGTGTATTTGTCTACCTGTCTAACTTGTCTGTCTGTCTCTATATATGTATGTGTCTATCTGTCTATCTACCTATCTATCTGTCATCTGTCTGTCACCTATCATCTATCATCTGCCAATTACAGCCTAAGTCACTGGTAGCACCTTATATTTTGTAGTAGCAAATAAGATGATACTCTCAGGAATTTTTTTTTTTTTGGTTCTTTTTTTTTTTTTTCGGAGCTGGGGACCGAACCCAGGGCCTTGCGCTTCCTAGGTAAGCGCTCTACCACTGAGCTAAATCCCCAGCCCCCCCTCAGGAATTTTAAGTAGGGAATTTAATGCCAAACATCATTAATTTTAATGGTTTAAAGTAATTCCATTCAATTAATTTGCAGCACTAACTATTAAAGGAAGAAGACATTATGATATAATTACAAATTGGTATTGTATGGGGGAATCCATAGTTTGATTTTTTTCTTATATCTACTTTTTCTAATAAACCTTCAGTAAGTTTTTTCAACTTCGTCTTCTTACGTTCCTGTTTTATTCGTGAGAATGAAGAAGAAAATAGGTCTAGATATCAGGAACAGTCTTGCTTGGAGAAAAAAAAAGGACACTTTACTACTTTGTAGAGCCTTTTCTGCCTCCAGAGTGGCTAGTGTGAACTCCTGATGCAGAAGCAGAGCAAGTCACCACAAATTCGTTCTCGAGACACCGCCTTTGTGTCCTTCATCTGCCAGGCTGTGGGTTTGGACTCAGCACTCATGACTTCATTGTCTCTCTGATGTTCTTCCAGAATGTTTGCTTTTCTAATTCTGGTAGTGATGGTGACATTAAAATCTGGTATACATTTTCACCCTGTCTCCCACTTATTTCGAAAAACAAACTATCTACATCACAAGGTGCTTTGGCTCGTCCTCCCCGTCCTCCTGTCCTTATGTAAGGATTTGCAGACAGATCTACAGCTAAGAATTCTGACAGGCGTGAGATGGTGAAAGAGAGCATCAGTCATTGTATTAGTGGCTTATCTGTATCTTATCAAATACCCAACAAACACAGTTAAAGGAAGAAGAATTTGGTTTGTCCTACAGCTCTGGGTGTGTAGTCAGTCTCGGTGGAGAAGGTGTGGCTGCAGGAGCAGGGGGCAGCTGATCACATTGCACCCACAGTAAGGATCCTGAGGGATGGATGCTGCTCAGGCCCTTTCTCCTTTAAATACTCTGGGAGGTGGGTCTTCCCGCTTCAGTTAATCCAGTCTAGATAATCCCTTACAGACTTGCCCAGAGGCTTGTTTCCATGGTGAGTCCATCAAACTGTCAGCTGGGATGAACCATTACGGTACATTGTAGCTGGACTACAGATGTAAACTGGGTTTTCTAGGACACTGGGGTCTCACAGTCTTCTTACTTCAAGCATTGGAGTATATGATCTGTCACAGAGTACTGGTGTGATGATAACTGGGTGGCAGGGTCAGCCTATAGCACGGTCTTTTCTGTGCTTATCTTTTTATTTTGTTTTTAATCTGTGGATAATGAGTACATCTGCCTCAGAGAGAGTTAGTGGGAGAATTAAGTGAGAAGTGTATGTCAGGTATCTGGTCATACCTCAGGCATAAAATGCTAATTTTCATTCATATGCCTGGTTGTAAACAAGAAAGGGTTTGTATAACTTGATTTTCAAGCGACAATTTCTTATGGGAAATTGACTTGTAGTTGGAGTGTGTTGATTTGACTAATTTGGGATTCATGTTAACCTTAACAAAATTTCTATACTTTGATTATTATTTCAGATTTTTGGGTTTCTGGTATGCTTGGGAATTATTCTTGCAGTAGGAAATTCAATCTGGGAGAGTGAAGTTGGGAACCAGTTCAGAACTTCCCTCTTCTGGAGAGAAGGCGAGAAGAGTTCCTTGTTCTCTGGATTCCTGACGTTCTGGTCATATGTCATCATCCTCAACACGCTTGTTCCCATTTCGTTATATGTGAGGTGAGATGTTTAGACTGTGATGAGGTCGTTTCATCACTCACCCTCTATATATCTGCTATATCTGTTAGCGATGAGTGGCTTAGCTCTTTAATGCTGTTTAATTTGTACATTTCTGATCACAACAAATGTATTTTATTTTCTCCTTGATTAGTATGGTTTTGTAGGGATGTGTTTCTCTGGACCATATGAACTGCACTGTAAATTCATGGAATCTGATTAGTAAGATTGAGTTGGTTTAAGGCAAGAATAAAAAACCTGGGATATTTTGAGATAGGGCCTTCCAGGCATTGGTCTGCCTCAGGTACCTGGATGCAGGTCCTGTCTGACCACCCACTACCCCTGGAACACTGGGAAAATCACCTCGTCATCTGCTTGCTCACTTTAAAAAGTGGGCAGAATATAAGTCCTGTCTCATAGGATTGTCTGAGGACTCAATGAATGTCTAAAGCTTGATGAGGGTCTCCCTTTTTATTGGCAGCATTATAAACACATTCAGAAAGGACCCCAAATAAGGTGATAGTACCCGGCTATTGTTAGGCAACTATGGTTCATAATTCCCACTGTCCTGATCTACAGTTTCCAGATTTAGTTCCACAGAGCGATATTAAAATGGTCTGCCATTGTCTGTATCTGCTTTCAACTTTGTGTGGGTGCCTGTTCTCTTTCCGTCTCCAAGTGAATGTTTGCTCTTTCTGTGTGTTCTCTTTCTCCAACATCTTTTTCTTCTCTCTCCCCCTTCCCCTTTCTCCATACATGTATGTGTGTGCTTCACAAGATTTATATAAGTCTACCTGAAACATTCTCCATCCCAATTCTACCAAGACTGAGTCAGTCCCTGAGATCCTGGAGCGAAGACGGACTTGGCTGTTTTTCATGCTCGCCTTCGGTACTATAACAAGATACAAAGCCACCAGCTCTGACTCTCCTCTAATTATGACTAACTTCTCTTTTCTCTTTCCAAAAACTAAGCCACAGTAAAACAAAGAAAGTTAATGAACAAAATTCACTCTTGTTTCGTAGAGTGGTAAGGAAACTGAAATGTCAAGTTGTGGGAAATGGACTTGAAGTAGGGGCATGTGGCCACAACACCACAAACTGCTCTGGGCGGCCTGGAGCTGTGGGCAGCCTGGGCTCTGTGTAATCTGTTTCCTCCTGGCTCGTCTTCAACACCGAGAGTCTCTGATGCTTGAATCCCAATTATAGAGCCTGTAGTAGATGCCGTTCTATGCCAGAAAAGCTGTGATCAACTTTGTTACTTTCCGTTTAATGTCCCAATAACCAATGGGGCATAGATGTACCATCTGCCCGTGCACACAGTGGCTTGTCGTTTGCATATATGCACACAGAGTTTAAGTTCTTTTGGAGAACATGTACTCTGATCTTCTTCCTACTTCTCTGACTTTTCTCATTTAATGATTTGAAAGATTAAAACAAAACAAAACAAAGCATGGCTAGGTCCTCAGGTTAGCATTTCTTTAATTTTAGTGTGCACTTGTTAACAAAAACCACATTTATAATATTAGAAGCCTAGGTTTTGAATTGGTAATAATAATAATTGGCAATAATATCCCTGGCCTTTGAGAAAGTCCTTGGCTTCTCTTTGGCTTGTGCTTGTCAAATATGTGCTGCTCTATAAAATAAGACGAGGACATTAAAACCGCTTGATTTCTGGATTCCTTTCTATTCAAACAATAGTACCCACCTTTCTATCTATGTGCATATAATCGCTTACGTTTGATATTGGTACAGTGTTTTATGGCTTAAAACTAGTTTCTTCTGCATTGCTTTTTATGATTTCAAAACTGCTCTCACTGTTCTATAACCTGACATGAATGTGAAGCCTTGCCACATTCCATGGACAGCTGTTTCCTCTTTTAATGTTTTGCATAAGGCACTAAACATACTTTATTTCATTTATTTATCCCCCAAATCTTCTGAAGTAGCTCTTGCTAAAATGAGGGGTTGGTTCATTTAGGATTACACAGCTAATTAGGTCAGAATGAAGATCTAAATCCGCATTGTCTGACCTTTGCACCATGTTTCCCCTCTGGCCCTAAACTGTGTGGGATTTGGGAGCAGCGAGGATAAAAAGCTGGGGTTGGTCTTAAATCCTCCAACACCATGATATAGGATCAGGAGCAGGAACGGGTGTGTCTATGGTGAGGGCTGATGGCCTCCCACAAAAGCCCCCATTAGGCTTTCGGATAAGGTACAATATATTAACTGATGCCATATGGTGAGAGTCATGATTCCCTTTGAAAAGTTAACAATTCCAGGTGAGCAGAGACATTTATTTTTATATTTCTATGCTGTCAGTGTATTTATGCATTAAGAAAGACCCAGCCACAGGTTATGTGTGTGTGTGTGTGTATGTGTGTGTGTGCATGTGTGTGTGTGTATGTTTGTGTGTGCATGTGTGTGTATGTGTGTGTGTGTGTGAGAGAGAGAGAGAGAGAGAGAGAGAGAGAGAGAGAGAGAGAGAGCGCTGCATGTAGTACTGCCGCTCCCCTACCCTCTTTCTTCCCAAGAGGAGATGCATCTTTACAGGCTATTTTAAGGCTCGGGAATGTAAATGCATTTTGCAGATTTCCATTGGCTTGTACTGCAGCATGGGGGAATCAAACAATTGCTACAAAACCTGCTTTGAATTTTGCAAGGAACTACCAGATTTGCAGACACTTCCAATCTTTGAGTGATTTCTGCGGTGACCCTCCTTTCAGGGGCGATATGTCTTCCAGGACCCTCAGGGGATGCTCAAGAGTGCTGGTCACCCTAAATAGTACACATTCACTTATCCTGTTCTATGCCTACACATCTACAATAAAACTTAACTTACAGGTCAGGCGCAGTAATAGATTGACAGTAAATGAACAAATGTAAAAATTATAATCACACAGTACAGTAAAAGTTATATCATCATGGCTCTCCTGTTTCAAAGTATTACATTGTTCTACGTGTACCCCTGATTACATATATGATGATATAATGTCAGAAGGATAGGACAAAGTGTGGTGGACGACTTAGGCATTGTGATAATATTACAGGGACACAGATACTGCAATGCCACACTAGTAGATCTGGTAGCTAAGGCTGCTACTGTGCGATGAGTGGATAGAGTATGCCGAGGGATGTGTCAGCCAAGGGTCCTTCACATCTCAGGTGTGGCAGATCCAGACAGCAGGATGGGGTGACATTTCATCCTTTTGGAGAATTACACAATTTAAAGCAAAAAAATGTTTAATTTTGGAATTTTTCATCAAATACTTTTGGATACAGTTAATTGTGGGTAACTGAAACTATAGGAATTAAACCTCCAGTAAGGGGAGATTATCACATAATAACATCGTGAAGGCCAGATTCGCACTGCCTGTAACAGATGTGGGGATTCTGGTCATAACTCAGGGCTAATTTGTGTGTGTATGACTTGGGTTAGTCCCTTAATCTTGAAAGCCATGGTTTCCTAATTAGTGAAGTTAGAGATGAGAGGGCCAGGACCTACTTATTTGACACCGTCTACCTGTCTAGGACAGATTAGATGATGGCCCTGGACTCTCATGGGTCCTCACACTTTCCCAATTAAAGGATTAAGAAAACACTAAGCTATTCTGCAAAAAACCTGAGTCACAGTGACTAGTTAGCAATGCAGGGAGAGGGGCAGAAACATAAAATGCACAGTAACATATATAAAGACACGCAGAATTCAGAGCTGTTTATCTTTCCATCATATGATTTTTATGTAGTCATTGTGTGATTTTAGTTTAGGGGAAACTCAGAGATGACCTGGCCTCATGTTACTCTGAGAGGGAAGTTTTTGTGCCCAGCTTTCAGAACAGGATGCACGTCATTCAGAACTCACACGCAGCCTCTAGCCTTCTGCCTGTAAAGATGAGAAAACCCACTCAGGTCAGAAATAAACTGGCTATCATTGGTACAGTTTTATGTTCTTTCAAATGCTCTTGTTAATATATAAAGACATGACTTGAAATGAGCAAAGACAGGACTAATTCAAACTAAAACAAACCTATTCAGAAAAAGAATGCATCCAAGTGAGTATAAACCTGTGTCCAAGATGATACACAGCCCGGCAGAATTCTATCTGATATCTGATAATGTGAGTCACACACACACACACACACACACGCACGCGCGCACACACACACACACACACACACACACACACACAAAGACTTTAAAGCTTTCCTTTAGATCAGCAATAATTTAAAACCTTATCCTATCGATAAAAATACATAGTGTCCAAGGAACAAATCTGTCCAGGTATGGTGTGGAGCTATATAGAAATAAAGCAAAGTTGAACGTGTTATAATATAAGTATTGTCAAAGATGGAATTCCTGGAAAAAAACCATATTCTTATCAATGAAGCTGCACTTAATTTTATGAAATATAGTTTTTTTTTGCAAGCAGTTAACAATATAATACAAACCTAAGAAAATCCCTTACTAAAATTTCTATGAAAACTGATACCTCACATTGTAATAATCTTTCGGGCACCCCACTTGGTATTATAGATGACAGACATTTGGACTAAGACCCTTGGCTACAGACTTCCCCTTTCTGGAGTTTGAACTATAAGCCATTACAGCACAAAGACTACTCTTTTCCTAGTGGATGGACGGTGGGAAACTGTTTTTAGCTAAGATTGATCACTGTTTGCTTACAGCTTAGTAGAGACTTACTGCTGACTTCTTTTGAAAGTCAAACCACATCAATGTCTGAGGACACATTTCTTCCAGCTAGATATATGCCAAATACCTTCAGGAAGGAATCGTTTACTCTGAGATGCAGATGGAGTTTCAAATGAACACGCCACACAAAACACTCCACTGGGCCTGTTTAATATAGAGAACCACAGGCCCTTGCCCGAGGCCTCCTGATGAGCCAGCCATCTCACTTTATGATGCTGTAAGGAAATAGCTTGGGCACCAAGGTTTATGAGCAGATTTTCAGTGGAGGCATTTCTGACGATCACTGGGACCTAGGGACAAAGCACTTATATCTTTTCTTAATTTTTGTTTTTGAAACTTTTGAGGATTTTGGCAAAGCTTTGCATGTTCACGTATTGATAGATTCTACCCCCCTCTCCCTTTCTTCCTCATGTTAATGGACCACAGTGTGGAAGTAATCCGTCTGGGACACAGCTATTTTATAAATTGGGACCGGAAGATGTATTATACTGCGAAAGCAATGCCTGCTGAAGCCCGGACGACCACACTCAATGAGGAGCTGGGCCAGATTGAATATATTTTCTCTGACAAAACAGGAACTCTCACCCAAAACATCATGACTTTTAAAAAATGTTCCATTAATGGAAGAGTCTACGGTAAGGGAATAGTTTCTCTTAATGATACCAAACAAATAAATAAGCAGCATCATTAAAAAGCAATATCCCCTTACGAACCCATCAGGGTTTTCTTGTTAAGCATTGCCGTGATAGGTGACAGATAATGGACACCCACAAACTAGTTAGTGCACACATTTGAAACGGTCTGATGAAACCTAGGATCTGTTGCCACCCGCGGGTAGAGACGGTTCCCTTTGATATACGGTTCTGTGGCTTTGCTCTGTAACTGCTGCAGAGGCCAAATGCCCCGGATGAGTCCTAGGCAGCATGATTTATCTGGTTAAGCCAACGTCTTATGCTTCCCCCTCGGTTCCCTGTGGGATCAATGTTAATGTATGTGTTTCTGAGGGTTTAGCGTTTCCTGAAACGCGCATTTCCTCGAGCACCCTCACCGCCAAGTTTCCCTTTGGTTTCTTCTGTATGGATAAATCATTTGTATCTGGGGACCCAAGCATCCTTTTTGTTGCTGGCCCATCTCAAGCTGGCATTGGCTACCAGGCAATTGCTTCAGGAGAGAACAGGGAGGCCTGGTGAGACCTTCCCAATGCTCCTCTGGATCTCCTCCCTTAATGCATGGAGGTCACTTATTTTGTCAAGGAGTTCCAAGAGAAGGTAACTTTCCTTTGTCTCCTAATGGGAACAGAACTTCACACCTTGTCAAATAATTTAAAGCAGGGTTTGACTCTGAAAGAAACAAGGGATTGAAAAGGCTGCTGTGCTATGCTGTCCTGTCTTGTGACCTCACACTCGTGGACTCCCATCACTAGCACCCATGTAGTGACGCTGTCGTCAGCTCTCCCATATCTCTAGTCCCTTATCCTGCCTTTTTTGGGAGTGGACTCGATGACTTCCAGACTAAGGTTCCTGCGTGCCTTACATCTCCGTCATGCCTGCTAAATAGCTAGGCCATTACTTAATATCTATGGACATTAGGTTTTGAGTCTAAAATTACCTCCTTGACCTAAATAGTGGAGTGAGTAAGAATATTAGAATATGAGGGGATATTTTGAAGTTTAGAGATCCCTTTGATTCATTTTAACCCAGTGATATAATTTCTAAGACGCAGTCTGAAATTATTAGACACGTGGACCAATAACCATTTGTTGACATGTTTATTGTGGGTTACTTTTAGAGACAACTTTTCGAAATTTTCAGGCAGAGATTTCAAGATTTTTGTAAAATTGCCTATTTTAAGAACTGTATGAAGGCTAATAATTTCCCTCATAGAATACAAGAAAGGAACAGAAAGGGTTAAGCATCCTCTTTTGGTCCCAGTTTATATATGTACTATGATGTACAATGTATTTATACCCATAAAACGTATTTCTCCTTGCGCACACCCATACTGTTCAGAATTGCTTTTATGAGGTACAGTTTAACTTGTTTTGAGTCATAGATCTGGACTTTGGGAAAATTTAACTTTTCACTCTGACCTAATTTACCATTGCTGTGAGGAAACCCCATGACCAAAGCAACTGGGGGAGGAAACCGTTTGTTTGTCTTACATTTCAAGATCACTGCTTATTGTTAAAGGGAGTCAGAACCTGGAGGCAGGAGCTGATGCAGAGGTCATGAAGGATGCTGCTTCCTGGCTTGCTCTTCATGGTTTCTCAGGATGCTTTTTATAGAACCCAGGACCTCCAGCCCAGGGACGGCGCCGCCCACAATTGGATGGGCCTTCCCACGTTGATTACTGATTTTAAAAATGCCCCACAGCCTTGCCTAGAGCCCAGACCTATGGATGCACGTTCTCAGTTGATGTTCCCTCCTCTCTGATGTCTGCAGCGTGTGTCACGTTGACATAAAATTATCCAGCACATCTATCTGCATCTTGTTTCCATACTCAGAACTATTACATTCTTAGACTTTTAATGCTTCTTCTGTTTTACCTCTAGCCCTGTAATAGACTCTTTTTAGGGGGACTTTTCAATACAAAGACACAGTTCTTTCTCTTCTTTTCATCATTTAATTAGAATGAATGCATATGTAGTCACGATAGGACCATGACCGTGTGACTCCGAGATTTATATTGTAGGAGGTTGCCTAGGTTCACTACAATCTCAAGGAAATTGCAACCTCAAGGTGGAAAACCTTTATAACTTAGACCTGCCCTCCAGAAATACCACAAATAAACATCGAGTATTGTAACAGAGTCACATGTGAAAGAAAAGACACGGGTATATATTCCCATTGTGTGGACTTCTTAGAATACAGTCATCCACATTTGACTCCGTCCTTCAGCTTTCTCATCCATGAAACTTGAATTAAAGTCTTATTGGTACGAGCTGGTAAGTAATCGTGGTGGTGTGAGTGTCTGGTACAGATGGATGCAGATACCTCATTCCTGTAAAGCAGAATCCTAGTCAATAATCCCAACCCTTCAAATACTAAGGAAAGCATAGAAAATACCCCAAGTTCCAAACCCTTCCCAGGCTGTGCCACTAGCTGGGAACCAGCTGTTCAAACATGGGAGCTTGTGAGTGACAAGCCACACTTAAACTGTGACCTTCAGCCCTTACTCCTTAAGTTCGTGGTCATCTCATGACCCCAAATGTGTGTCATCCAATCTCGAAATTTCCTATAGTCTTCAATTCTCCTAGTGTGCTCCAAAAGGCCAACATCTCTTCAAAGACTCAAGGTAACTGTGACCCCCTGCAAATTAAAGTATAATTATGTACTTCTAACGTACAACAACATAGAACAAGCATGTTCCCCCTCCGGCAGCATGCATAGCATCTTCATGCATCAGCATAGCTAGTTCTCAGGGAGGAGCTTTCCTGATCAGTTCCAGACTGATTGCTCCAGGTCCTGTGTCTGAAATACCTTCAGCAGTAGGGTTTTGCCTTCATGTTCTAGGAGGTAACCAAGGACATGACAATCTACTGTCTCACAAGTCTCTTGGACTCACCCTGACCCCCAGATCAAAAGGAGGTTTCAGGCACTGTTAGGTTAGGTTAGGTTTTTGTTAGTTTATGACTCTTATGGGGAACACTATCATCCAGTGTTCTGCTTCTTAATTTTGTTTGCTCATTGGTTATTAGTTCTTTGGGACTTTTGTGTAGTGCATTTTGATACTGTTCACCCTCTCCCCTGACTCCTCCTAGATTCATGTGAGCTTCCCTACCCACACACTTGGTGCCCTCCCCTTTCTTTGCTTATGCTGCCCACTTGCTTTTTGGATGTGTGGCCTTTACTAGAGGATACTCCACCTACTGGAGGGTGCACCCATAAAGAAAATGGACTCTCTCTTCCTCCATAGCTTCTTAGCTGGTAGTGTGACTTTGTGTCCATCTCTGCCCCCTGCCCCCACACATTGGCATTTTAGATGGCCTGAGACTGTACAGATCTTACACATGGTGTCTCAACTGTTGTGTGTGCCTTTCTGTATCCATAGAACATTCTCTTTGTAGTCGCCCACTTCTTATGACTCTTATAGTCTTTCTGCCCCCTCGTCTGACATGGCTCCTGAGCTGCGGAGGGGTGAGGTGTGATGCAGATGCTCCGTTTAGGCCCACAGCCTCTTATTCTCCGCTCCTCAATCAGTTGTGGGTCTGTGTTAATCACCTCCACTGCAGAGCAAAGGTTCTCTGATGGGCGTTGATTGATAGTCTAAGCTGGGGCCACATGTTTTGCATTTTTCTTTTTAATGTCTACTTATTTAGCTTTATCTTAAGCATAAGCATCCCTCTATATTAATTGTCATATATAGGGCTATACATAATTTTATCCTGTCTTGTAATAGTGCTTCAGGAAAGAGCACACTAAGAGTTTTATATATATATATATATATATATATATATATATATCACATTTAGACATAGATGTATACTCACATATATGTGCATACAATAACAATGGAAAGGAGGCCATTATTTGAAGCAGAGAAAGACAGAACGCATGGGAGGGTTTTAAGTGGGGAAAGGGAAGGGGAAATGATGTAATTCTATTAATCTCTCCAGAATATAATAAAACAAAAACTGAAACCCAAGCAAAACAAAACAGCAAGTTTATCCTCTAAAATCATGTCTAAAACTAGTTTCAGTTTTACTTACTATTTATTTTCAATGTTTACTTTAGCAGGTGAAGTGCTAGATGACCTGGACCAGAAGAAAGAAATAACCAAGGTATAAACGAGATACATTCCTATTTTTTCCTTTAGTTTAAACTGTATGTGCTCTTAAAGGTTTGATTTATACTATCCATCATGAGACATGTTTTTAAAAAAACCACGAGACCTATTTACATGGTTAAAATTTCTTCTAATCAAAGTCTCTTGGACAGACAGTTTCCAAATCTTTAGAGTCATTTCTGCACGTACAAGTACATGGGTTTTACTGTTCATAATCATGTCGTGGGACAATACACATTCTTATTTAGCCTCCTCAGCCCCAGAAACTTTTCTAGATCATTTTTAAGTGCTTATTATTTTTAATTGTTGAATGATATTCTACTATACTTTTGTTCTACAAAAAGGTCATGAAATACTAATAGGAACTTTGAATGTGTCTAATAGTTTGATAGCAATGAAAAATTAGAGAAAAACTTGGTAAGCATGTTATTTCATAGTGTAGGAGTGTCCTGTGGAATTCATTTCAAGAAATGGAATTACTAGGGACTGGAGAGATGGCTCAGCGGTTAGGAGCACTGGCTGCTCTTGCAGAGGACCCGGTTTCAATTCTCAGCACTGTTCCAGGGGCTCTGATGCCTTCAGGTACCAGGCCTGCCTGCCAGTGTACAGATACACATGCAAACAACGTACGCAGATATGTAAGAAATGGAATTCCTACATAAAAACGTGTGATCATCTACAAGTTGATAATATTGCAAATTGTCCTCCAATGTTTGTGGCAGTTTACCCTGCACATCTTTAGATAGAAACGTTTGCTTTCCCCCTAATTTGTATAGTTTGCCACTTCCCTCTTATTTAATTGCTCTTGTCAGGACGTCTAGGATTGTGTCAAATAGAAGTGATAAGAATGGGCACCCTTACCCCTCTCTTGATTTTGGAGGAAAAATAATATTGTATTTTTTAAAATGTGGTGTTAACTGTGGGCTTTCCAAGATGGCTTTTATTATCTTGAGATGTTTTCTTTCCATCTGTCTTGGCTGAGAGTCTGTTATAGAAGGAGATCACACTATGTCAAATGCCTTCTCCCAATCAATCAATACAGTCGTGAAGTTTTTAGTCTTCGTTCTGCTTGTATGATATTTCACATCGATTCCATCCCATCTTTGCAACCCAGGGATAAACTCCATTTAATTGTGGAATAGGAGCCTCTGAATGTGGTGTTGGGGTCCATTTGCTGAAGGGTCCGTGAGGATTTTTACGTTTGGTGTTCATTAGAGAGACCCTTTTTTGTGGTTTTAGTGTTGGTGTTAGGGCAATTGGACCTCATGAAATGAGTTTGGGGTGATTCCCTTTTAATATTTGGAAAGGTTCAAATGCAGTTGGCATTAATTCCCCTTCAAATGTTTGATATATTCTTATATGCAAAGCCATTTTGTCTTCAATTTTTCTCTTGTTGGGTTTTCACGACTGCCTCTGCTTGTGTGAAACTACTGGGCTCCAGAATGCTGGAACTCCAGCCAGGCTACACCCTACCAGCTTCTTTGGGAAGTTTTGGATTCTTGTTTCAGTCTCTACACCAGCTATTGGCCTGTTTAGGTTTTCTGTTTCTTCATGACTTACGTTTGGTGGCTATGTTTCTGGGATTAGTCCATTTCCCGTAGTAATAGTGTTTGCTCCATGCGTATTCACAGTAGCCACTTATATCCTTCTGTGTGTGTGCACATGTGCACCATTGTCTAATCGTCTCTCAAAGCTCCTACCTTTTCATGCAATTGCACAGGAAGTTAAATTCCAACATGAGCTTCAGAGGAGACTTAAACCACCCCCCTTTAATAGTTTGAGATCATAGACACTTGCATGTGCTGCTTCAATTAAAAACATTAAAAGCGCTTTTTAAAACTTCATATTGCTAAGTGAAATACCAGAGGTAGCTAAAGAGAAAAGGTTTATTTAGATTACCTTTGGAGGCATAATGTCTGAGATATGTTGGCTCCATTGGCTTGGCCTCTAGTGAGGGTGGGGGATGGTGGCATATCATGGTAGGGAGATATCTATCTATCTATCTATCTATCTATCTATCTATCTATCTATCGATCTACTATCTATAGCGAACAGTTAGATTGAATCAGATTTTAAGAAAAAGAGATGTACCTAATCTCTTGTAAGGACACACAGCCAATGATTAAAGCCATTGCTATCTGGAATTATCTCTTCTTAAAGGTCCATTTCACTACCTAATGACAGCCTTGGACATCACACTTTCATTCATGCACTTTTCAAGGTCATTCAGCATCCCATGTGTAACAAGTGCTTACAAGAAGAAAGAAGGCGGCATGATGCAAACACGTAACGAGTGGTGGTGATTATTAAAGTGTGGGTGGCTGGGGAAGTAACCAAGAGAGCTGTGGTGGCAAATGTTTAAAGTGTCAGATGTTGCTTAGTTCTGACTTTGCCACTTCCTGAACAGCTGGCCTGGACAGCTCAGATCTCATCCACAAAATGGGGAAAACAGTGTCTGTTCTGCATGCTTATTAGGCTCTGCATGCCACAAACATGAGGCTGCTAGCCTGTTTCCTGGCCCACTGTCAGAAACTTCTACTTTTATTCAGTTTATTTATTTTAGTAGTACTTAGTGTTATTCATTAGAGCTGACTGGAGGGACAGTGAGCCTACATTTGGCTCCAAGGTTACCTCAGGTGTTGACAAGCTGGATCTTGGAATGGATAATCTCTCTCAGCACTGCTTCTCTCTTTTAAAGAGTAGCACCTGCTCCAACCACAGGATTAAATATGATGCTAGGCTCTACATATGGAAGGTGGACAGCAAACAGCTCTGGAGGCCCTGTAGCTAATTAGAGTAACAGCCAGTGCTGATTCAGAGTGACAGAATCAAATGCCAAAACTGTGATACAGATGGCAGTAACAAACGTAGGGAAGAATGGCTAGAAATCCACAAGTTCTGGATGAGGGAAAAATAATAGTTTGTATCTACCGCTTTCTTTTGTAGTAAGCTTTAAGGAAGTGCCTACCAATAGAACACATTATTATATTTGCAATCGTAAATGTTAAATCACAACTATTAGTAATTCAAAAGGGGCCATAACAAGGCACATGCTATTTCAGATTAGATATTGCTGTCAAAATGAATTTAGTCGGGTCAGGTTTTGCCATCAATGTTGGTGTCAAAGGGTACAAGTGGAGTTCTGTGACCTTGAGAGAGAACGTCAGGGACTATGCATGGATTCATCTTCCTGTTCAAATGGCTGGAAGAATGCAAATCTCAAGTCACGGTCTCTACACTGGTGGGAAATAGGACTGAAGATGACATTTTCAATGCTATGATCTTTGCTATCCATTGATTCCCAACTCTTGTGACACTTACGCTTTGTTCCATGTGCTCCTGAACTGCAGCAATGTGGATGCACGTACCCTGATTCACATGAAAGATGTCACTAAAGGCTTTGGCCCTGAGGGTCAAGGATATGCAATTGGCAATGTACCCCACTCCCCCAAGCAAGCCAAGGCATATAAGTGCCATGTCAGGTCAGAAGTATGTCACCTACCCAAGAAGCAGCGCAGACCACATTGTCACTTACATGCATATTACAAGCTGATTCTTTGAGCTGGTTGGATCAGAAGTCTACCCTATTGGTCATGAGCCCTGGGTTAGGGGAGAGATGGGAGGTAGACAGGTAAAGCCTGATGGGTCATCATGAAGAGTATGATCCTTGCTACTACAAGTGCTGCCCAACCACAGGATTAACTATGATGCTAGGCTCTATGTATGGAAGGTGAGTGACAAACAGTCCTGGAGGCCCTGCAGTTGATTAGAGTAACAGCTGGTGCTGATTCTGTGTGACAAGGTCCCCTGGTGCTGGAGGCAGGCAGGATCTAGCTATTCTTGAGGGCACCCACAGAGATGATATGGAGGAGGTGGCTGGTTTATGCCCACAAGCTCAAACTCATAGTTCTCCCAGGGAACCCAATGTGTCGGTGAAGCACCCCTGGGAGGCAGCCTCAGTGGGTTTCCCCCATCACTGGTCTGCTTAACACACAGCAGAAGAAGCCTGACTGACAGAAACACTCTCAGCTCTACAAGGCTGAGCAGCAGTGAGGGCTGCTGGCTCTGACTGCAGCCCGCTTTTATTGCAAGTCTGTAACCAGGGCCCCTCCCTGTCCTACTTCTCTTTTCCCATTTACTGAACACTTCAGCCAGAGTCCAGCCCTGGGAGTGGGAATGAGCTTAATGTCCTGCGTTAGGCTCTGGGGCCTGCCAAGCGCAAGTCAGCCCCATAATGCAGAATACGGCCTTGCTGCCTGAGCAGCAGGATTTTACCTATTGAAGATGTCTACTCGGTGAGCACCAGCCTATCTTGCCATTGTACTAACAAGGCTCACTTCCTGATTCTGCCTTCTCTCCTAGCATCTGTCATCCTGGTGAGGCTTGGTCTCTGCACCACATCAGGGTGCCAGCTGGGAAATTCAGAAGGATTGGGCTCTGGGGCTCTAGCTGGAAGTCACCTGCCTGTCCCTCATGTGCAGAAGCCCTGCCTGTTCTTTGTTCCTCTTGGGATAGTACTAAACTCAGGGATCTGGCTGCTATCCTGGAATGGCAACAGGGTGTCTCATTGAGAATAGGAGGACAGGCTGCCAGAGTCCCACAGACATAGTGGTGGAGAGAAATGTTTGGAGTGTCCCACTGACATGCAGACCATCCTAGTCCACTCAAGCTTCTTAAATGTTGTTGCTACAAGACTCCAAAGAGCTCTGGAGCTCTTTGCTGCCAGTGTTGGGTTCCTGGCTACCACGGGGTAGTGAGTAAACTCAACAGTGCTTCAAGCTCCAGCCTCAAACATTATTATTATTATTATTATTATTATTATTATTATTATTATTATTATTATTATTTATTTTTTTTGTTCCTCTGCTAGATGGCTTTGTAGGCGATTCGAGCTATATAATGATGGTGTGGCAGCTGCCTCTTGGCAGAGCATAGCTTAAGCCCTGTAGCTCCTGTAAATACTAGATCAGTGAATAAATAAAAGCATGTTAAGACAGAAAGGGGTATGTTGCCCAAAGCATCATTTCTTCATCCCGCAGAAGGACACATTGAAACTTTTGGTCAAAACAAGAATACATGAAAATAAGCATCTCCTCCCACCCCAGAGTGAGGATGGACTGCAAAGGGATTGTGGACATGGCACAGGCGTGTACTTGAGTGTCTCTGTGTGATACACATGGATTCAGAACTTGGAGCAAAAGAAAAGGCAGTCCAGCCACAGCGTGAAGCTAGACTGTTGATTGGATAACAGTAAATTCTGCTCATGTGATTTCATTGGATGGGATACTTAATTTTAGTTACAAAGTAGAAGGTCCATGTTATCAGCCTTGGATATGGGAATAGAGTGGAAAAGTGGAGGACCAAAGCAATTGAATGGTTGTAGTGTCCTTATATACTGAGAAGCTGAGAGATACAGTGTGTTGTGAAGGGAAAAGAACATTTCATTACTTAGAAGACTGTCATAAAGTTTCTAAACTTGAGGTTTAAATGTCCAAAAGATAGGGCATGACCACATGAAATCAACAGAAGGCCAAAAGGTGGAGATCAGGTTGGAGTTCTCAAATGGGAAGAAGTACACAGTGAATGTGTTGTGTGACACGATTCCTAAGGATATGAGAGCAGACACCTACTTAGTCCAGATGGAACCAATGACAGACCAAAGTAACGATCAAATTCCATCTTGATGAGCCAGTGGGTTTTATTGAGGTTCCTTAAAGGAAAATGGATAAGCGCTTATTTATAGGAGCAGAGTAGCACCAAAGCCCACGTTAATGTAACCACCCATGATATCTGGAAATGTGCATATCCTATATGCAGCTCATCAGATTGGAAAGTGTCCTTTGTAGGTAGTTCACTCAGTCAGTCGGAGCCTTCCCAGGTAGCCTGGTTGATCCTCTACCTCTTCCAGGAGGTATTTCTGGTCTAAGTGTGTCCTTCAGGGCTTACAAATGTCTCAACTGCTTATATACCTGTGGTGGAAGGTGTCTGTTGAATCTAGTTGGCTTTAGGGACTTCCTGAGCTATTCTGAGTTGTTTACTCACTCAGTTTAAGGATCTTCCCTGTAGGATAAAATGCCTCAGCCACACCTCCACTTTTAGCATCCTGTGTCCAAATAAACTTTATTCAAGGATGAAAGGCTTTACTCTGCTATACAAGAACAAGTGAATGTCTACTAGGAAAATTTTTAGTTTTGAAACAATCCAGGACGAATTAGTGGTTGCAGATTCTTTAAAATTAAGACAGATAGTTGCAACCCATGAAATGTGCAAAGGTTAAAAAATGGAAAAGACACCTGATTAATTTTGGAAAAAGTTTGTTTTGGTGGTGTTGTTCTCTTATAGAAAAAGGAGACTGTGGACTTCTCGGGCAAATCAAAATCAGAAAGAACACTCAATTTCTTTGACCACAGTCTGATGGAATCCATTGAGCTTGGAGACCCCAAAGTCCATGAATTCCTTCGCTTACTTGCTCTCTGCCATACTGTAATGTCAGAGGAGGACAGCGCAGGTAAGTGCTGCATAGCGAACCTTTAACAAATGTGACAAAGATAAGCATGGCTATGCAAATTGAAGGATTTTTGAATTAACTGTAGAATATTCCGAGCAAAACTTTCTTGTTTCCAGCTTTTTATTTGTTTTTTTTCTGAACGCTTAACAGAAACAAGGAAATTTTTAATTTTTTATTCATTTTATTTATGTGTATGAATATCTTAGCTGCATGTATGTTTGTATACCATTTGTGTGTAGTGCCCTCAGGTGAGGGTCTCTGATCACCTGGAACTGGAGTTACAGACATTTGTGAGCTGCTCTGTGGGGGTTAGGAATTGAACCTGGGTCCTCTGAAATAGCAGCCAGCATTCTTAGTTGCCAAGCCAGCACTCCAGATCCCATAAATACATTAAAGAAAAAGAGACAGTACCAATGGAAAGCTAAGGGTCCAAATGCGTCCTTCAGCTGGGATGAAATGCTTCTTATGATTGGGCCCCACACTGGGCTGTGAAATTCTAGTACCCAGAACACATAGGGAGATACAGTTCACACAGCACATGCTCATGGATGGAGCTGACCATAGAGTAGGGATAAATCTACATAAAACACAGTGGTCGTCATGCGGATCAAGGCCGTTTACATGCTACATGGTTATTTGGAGCTCAGGGTTAATAAAATACAGCAAACCCAGCTGACTCACTTTACCTTTGATCCCGAGAGGTCACTGCTGATGCCAGAGAATCAACTTCTTCAGAGTCTAACAGTTTTACCTGTAAATTTTGTTTCTTTGTGCTACCAAATATTAAGTTAAAATTACTACCCAAGGAAGTAATAAGTGCTGGATTAACCCATTCTTTAGATTTTAATTGCTTTCAAGGTTTACATAATTATATTTATGGCTTTAATTGATCTTTATAATATTAACACCACAAGGAATCGTTATATTCCCTTCTGGGAATTGCCTTAAGGAAGTTTCTTTCATTTCTGCCTTTTGAGTTTATTTCATTTCCCAAACCCTATTTCATTTTAATAGCACTCTCTGTTTTCCATTAATGTTATGATATTCTTTAGATCTCTTTGAGGATATTAATTATACTTAATTTGAAATTTGCTTTTGTTTCATCCAGTAAGCTGTATTTTATTGAGTGTGTTCTCTTTTTCTCTCTCCTCTCTGTCTCTATGTCTGTCTCTCTGTCTCTCTGTCTCTCTGTCTCTCTGTATCTCTCTCTCTCTCTCTCTCTTTCTCTCTCTGTCTTTCCCTCCCTCCAGCCCTTCCTCCCTCTCTCCCTTCCCCATCTCCCCTCTCCTTCTGCACTAACTTTTATGTTGTTCTCAAATGTTTGGTGATCTATGGTTGACTGGTCGTCTGTTCTCTTTGTGTGAGAGACTTGGCGAATGCCGTCTGTTACCATAGTCTGTTACTTAAGATTGTATGGGTAAGGCAGATCTTGTAACTGGTCTTCTGGTTGCGGGGTCCTCTGTTCTGAGAGTCGTGTCACCAAGATTACCATCTCGCTTTTCCAGGACTGATACTAGGAGTCAACCAGCCAGGGCTCTTATTAGAGACAGAATTGTATACTCGTTTCCCCTCCTATTCTGTGGAAGTCTAACACCATTACACTCATTCACTTGTCGTCTCTGGTCCCAGATTCAGATCTTGACCCTTTCCTGAGGTGGCATGAACACCATGAAGAAAAGTATTTTTAAGGATGCATTCGGGGAAGAAGTATTGCTTCAGAGCAAGCTGCCTGGAGAAGGAGCCTAGTGGTACAGGAGTGCCAAGGGGGAATTTTTCAATTAAGTTACTAATGAGGCCTCCCAAGATTCTGTTCTCATTAGTTGACTGAGTTTTAAGACTCTTTGGTGCTTTTTCTTGCCTCTGCCCTCATGTTCTTCTGCAGATGTTTTAAACGATATAGTTTTTCCTCTATCTTTGTTTCTTTATTGATCAAACACTCAGTTTATCTTTCAGATAGTTCTCAGATTTGTAGATTCATTCTTTAATTGTAGCATATTCAGAATTTACATTGTGCTGTAATTCAGTGCATCAAAGTATGTGCATGCATATCACACACACGCACACGCGCACACACACACACACACATACACACACACACATACACATTGTAGCTTGGTAAAATTTGACAGTTGCAAATATCTCTAGAAACACTGCTTGGATCAAGGCATAAATGTCCTCCATCGGTGCAGAGGTTACTCCCACCACATTTATTCAGTTTCTTTAAACTCTAGCCCACCCAACTGCTAATAGGCTTCCATCACTCAAGGTGTGTTTCTCTTCTTGTCCTCCACTGAAGCAGAATTGTCCAGTATACACTCCGTGCCTTGTTCTGGCATCATGCCGGTGTCTCTGTTGCTAGTTTCTTTTTCTTTTTTATTAAATACCATTCCTCTGTATGAACACACCACACCCATTCCCAGTTCTCTGTTAATAACATTAGGTTGTTCTAGCTTTTGGTTGTCACAAACGCTTTTTATGTCTTTTGAAAATTATTTGTTTAAAAACATTGGGAGGAGGATGACCAAACACTTAAGAGTGGAAATCGCCAGCTCATCATAGAAGGAAGGATATGTTCAAACCTCTAAGAAATCGTTCAACTGCTTTGAAAAATATTCAGGTATCATTTTCTATCCCTGCTGTGCTTGAGTGAGAGTTTGGCCCCCTGACGTCCAGCCCAGCATTTCCTGCAGCTTGGCTTTCATTTAGTCATTCTCTGGCTGGCTGATGCCTCGCTGTAAAGGATTCCTGGAGAGAAAGGAGTTAGATATGTGAATGATTTCAAGTGTTTCTAACCCTCGTCTCAAGACACTAAGTTCTACTGTTGGGTTCCATCTTGAGGAAATGTGAACTTGCTTTCCTTTCAAAGCTTTCGTTGTGGGCTATGCTGCCCAGGCTCAAGAGAATCCCTACATGCTAAAGAGCATCCCAAACCAAACTCCTCTGCATAAATGTCCCTTATAGAGAAGACGAGAGTACAATCCAACACTAAAGCTTTTAATACTTAAAATTCAGCTCGTGGTTGAGGACGTTGCTGCAACCTTGTGGCAGTTGGCTCCTGGGGAAGTTGCTTGAAGACACTGTGGTTTTGGTCTGTGCTGGAGTAGTTTCAGAACAAGGGGGAGGGAAATCCAAACACTTCAGGAAAAATTTTTCCTTTACTTTTTTTTGGTAAATGCAATAAAATATGTTTTAAAAACTTAAAACTCTTTCATTGCCTTATTGTACCAATTTTAAAATTTGTTGAAGCTTGATAATAGCTTGGTATATGTTTAATTTTCATAAACATTTAGTAAATGCTGGCAATGAGTATATACTTGGGGGTCCTGTATTCTAAACATATACATTCAACAATTGCATACAACACTTTTTAAGTTATATTACTCAAACGTCTGGTTCTTTTGTTTCTCTGTTTGTTTATTGAGTGACATATTGCTATTCTGTAGCCCACGCTATCTTTGGGCCTCAGCCTTCTAAGTGTTTTTTTTTTTTAATGGATTATTTCGACAACTTGATTTCTCAGCTAATCAAAATATATGCCCAGTGCCCCTAATACAACAGCACACTTGTAGTTGATGGTTGTAGTCCCACCAAAGCTTGCTTTGGAAGGTTATGTTTGATAACATTCAGATTTCTGTCTTCATTAGACCGCAGCTTGTATCAGTATCCCTTGACCTCACTTTCTCCAGTAGCCATTTTCGTCTCAGAGTTTAGTGATTGTTTGTTCCTACTTCCTAGGTGTTTGGCACTTAGTTTTCATTAGTTTTTGTTAATCTCTCTGCTTACATTTTGGCCATGACTCTTGTAAATGATTTGTTTTAACATTTAAAAAAAATCAGTGGAGACAAAGCTAAGGTCAGAGAACACCCCTCATTCTCCTTTGTCATCACTACACTTAGTTTTAAATACTTAAAGCTCAGCTGCTGATAACCTCTGGAGCCCTTTTCAACCAAACTATTTTTGTTTTAGACTCTTCTTTCCTTTTTTGTCTTTTCATAGGTTGAGTCCTTTCAATTCCTGCTACTTTGAAAAAAATGAACCTTTATTATTTTAGCAGTTAACATTGAGACTTTAACCTAATAAACTCACGAAAGCCTAAGGCTTCTTTGAGTAAAACAAAGATCCTTTAATAGTTATTAATGCTGCCCTGGCACACGCAACATTCTCACCGTGCTTTTCATGCTTTTAAAACCTCACAGGTGCCATGCTTATAACTGTGTCGATACCTGTGTGATTCACTCATGTGTATCTGCTTTATGTTCCTTAACATTTCTTTCTTCATTTGTCTGTAAATGATGTCTGTCTGTCTGTCTATCAATCTATCAGTCAATCTATCTATCATCTATCTATATCTATCTATCTATCATCTGTCTACCTATATCTTATCTATCATCTATCTATCTATCTATCTATCTATCTATCTATCTATCTATCTATCTATCTATCTATCTATCTATCTATCTATCTCTATCTATCATCTATCTATCTATCTATCTATCTATCTATCTATCTATCTATCTATCTATCTATCTGTAAGTTTGTAGCTTACCTATTTCTGGTAAAATCATGAGAGACTCTGAAGTAACTATGTTATCATTGCTCCTTTTCTTTTTTCATTTTTTGAAACAGAGTCTTGCTATACATCCCTGGGTAGTGTGGTGTTCAGGCTGGCCTTAAACTAACAGAAATCTTCCTGCCTTTGCCTGTTACCTGATTGCTTGCTTATAAATGTATACTCAAGAATATATGCAGGGAAGTAAGGTTTTCTTTTCACAAGGAATCCATAGTAAACCCACAGTCTACCCACTAATAGAAAAACCAACTGCATAACACTTTATCTTTGAACACCATAAACAGTAAATATTGATCCATCAATGTCTACACCTTCTGATTATTTTTCAAACACTATATAATTTTATGTAAGTGGGATTACTTTTATTTTTAAGGCATTTTTTTAGTCTTTTTTCATTTTTCATTCTTTCTCCTCTTAGCTCCACTACAGCACACAGCTATTAAGCATCTTGATTTGATCCTTTATATTTTGGTGGAATCTTACATGTTCAGTCTCATGGAAAGGTCATTAGTGACTTAGCAAATGTCAGACTATGTGCTTCCCTACTCCTTGTTGTTTGACCTTTCTAATGATCATATCACCTCTTTCAGCCATAGGTCCCATCAATATAAAATGAAAGTAAGAATTTAAGTAACCACTACTTCTAAAGGCTTACCCTGAGCATCATATGGGAATCATATGAGGGTCCTATTGCCGTGTTTTAGTTAGAAACTCTAGTCACTGAAAGTGAAGAACTGTGGTTTCCGAGACAAGAAACTTTTATCACAGTGGAGAGACAGACTCACAGTTGGACAGTATGTCCGATAGGAAAATGTTTAGAGTTAATGCTGGGGTTGGTTATTAAAGAATGCATTGGGATTAACATTGGAAGTATGAACGTGAATTATTACCCTCAGCACAGAATGTGTTTGTCTCCTTCCCTTTTAGGACAACTGGTTTACCAAGTTCAATCACCTGATGAAGGAGCTCTAGTTACTGCTGCTAGAAATTTTGGGTTCATTTTTAAGTCTCGAACCCCAGAGACAATTACAATAGAAGAACTGGGAACGCCAGTTACTTACCAGTTACTCGCCTTTTTGGATTTCAACAACATCCGGAAAAGGATGTCTGTCATAGGTATGTTGGCTAGCTGTAATTATTATTGATCTCCTGATGCTTCTGTAGTTATGCTGATACTTTTTATGGATAATTCGAATCTTGCCTATGTGCTACAGTTTTGTAATGTTATGAACCCCTGTGGCCCTCAACTTAGCTTTAAGAGTGTAGTGATCTGTGAATGAAATTCAACAAGAGCTTGTTATTCTGAATTCTCTATCTGAGGTAACTGCTGTGCACGTTATTATTTTTATGCCCATTTTATAGATAATCAAACTGGGTTACAGAAAGTGCAGGGACTTACCTGAGTCTTAAATTGGCGACACCGCGGACAGTCAAATCCCGAAGTCTGACTGGAGAGCCACTTAATTCTGGCTCAGGAGAGTTTCTGAACTGTGTAGCTTTTGCTGGTTGTTGTGGGCATCATTGGCGGTTCTCAGATCATCCATTATTTCTGCTCAGCATCATTGGCCGTTCTCATAGTTCTCACATCATTCATTATTTCCGCTCAGCATCATGGACCATCGTCATGCCATTCATTATTTCTGTTTATCCCCATTGCTGGGGATGGTAGCTTATTTATTACCACATCACATCCATGTTTTTATAACTTAGTGTTAACCTTCAGCACCATTTCAGTGTCCTCAGATGAGTCACACAACCCCTTTTCCAATCCTCTTACCTCTCTAAGCAGGCTTTTATCTTTTAATCTTTAAAAATTAGTTTTTTTGTTCTTAGTTCTTGGAGAACTGTATATAATGGGTTTAGATCATATTTACTTCCTCCCCAATCTTCTCTCAGATAACTTTTTCTTTCCTACCCACGCAACTCTGCATCCTGTTTTTTTTTCTTTAATCTATCAAGTCCAATTTGTGATGATCATATTTCTTGGATGTGTGGCCTTCCACTGGAGTGTGGTCAACTTTCCAGGGGTTACTTAAAGAAAAACAGACTCTTACTCTCCCAGAAGCTATCAATTTCAAATAGTTCCTTGGCTATGGGACTTCATGTCCATCCTCTCCCCACTCCATGCTGGGATTTGGTCTGCCTTGAGTTTGCACAGGTTTTCTGTACACTCTCTGAACTGGTACGAGTTCATATGTGTAGCTGCCCTGATGTGTTCAAAAGATAGTTTCCTTGTGGTCATCCACTGTCTTTGGCTCTTAGACTCTTTCTGCTCCCTCTTCCATAGTAATCCCTGAGCTGTGGGATGAGGCATATGATATAGATGTCCCATTTAGGGTTGAACATCCCTCAATCTCTCATTCTCCACATCTTGACCAGTTGTGGGTCTCTATGCCAACCACCATCTATTGAAAATAGAAGCGTCTCTGGTGAGGGTTCTGCCAACTGTATATCACCCTCACGTAGGACCCAAGAAATGAAACTCAAAGATTTTAAGTCATTTGTCAGAGAGTATCAAATAGCACACAAGTTCTACACAGCTAGTCAGATGCAAAGAAAATAACTAAATCTGGGGCGGTCTTCTTTAAAGTTTAGCTTTGACCTTAGAGATAGCTCAGTGGCTTTTCTAGGATGTGTAAGGCTCTGGGTTCAACTTCCAGCAGTGAGAAATCAAAATAACTCCTCCTCACATAAAGCTGGCTTCCTACCTTCTTGGTAGCTCTCTTGCTTTTGACACTTCCGTAGCTTTTATGTACTAGAAAATGGTTCCCAGCTTTTAGCCCCCATCAGAATAAGCTGGGAAAACTATTTGCAGATCACTTGGCTTTGAGTACTGGTTTGTAAACTAGTCCATTGGAGGCAGAGTCCCCAGGTTTGCATTTCTGATAACTTCTAAGTGATGCGGATGTACACCGTAGAGACCACAGATGGAGAAACACCACTCTAGGGCTACATTTACCCATTGTTAGTCATTTCTTCATTGGAGTGTTTGAGTTGTTTCTCAAACCTGCATCATTCTTTGCTATTCTCTAATTTCAGAGTTTCTTTAGAATCCTGTCAATGCTTTCTTAAATCTTTCCTTTCCAAATGCATCCTAGAATTATCTGCAAACATAGTGTCTACTAAACCACATTTCCCCCCTCAATACAATTCTACTGTCCTTTCCTCTAAGTTACTAGTATCATTGACTCCGTTAGGGGTCTTGTCACTATGCACTTGAATTATTGTAGTGTCTACCTAATTGCCTCTATTAAAGTAATACTCTATGCTGGCAACATGTTACTTTTTCTAAGGCATAGCCTGATCATTTAAAAATGTTGGCTTCCCAGAATTCATAGGGGAATGCTCCTAGTGTGAGCACTTAAAAAATGCTGGTTTCCCAGAATTCCAAGCTTAGTGCTCCTAATATGACCTCAAAAGGTCACATGCAAAGTGACACCAACCTACTTTTCTCTACTTTCTAAACTTTGTGCTCAAGAATCCTCACAGCTCACTATTCCTGAAATGTATTGTATTCTTTTATCCCCGTGTATATGTTGTTTTTAAATGTATACCTACAACAATTCTTTCCCCTAATCCCCTTTGGCTGAAAATTCCTTCTCATCTGGTAATGTACAATTCAAATGCCATTTGTTCCTCTTTTCCTACATATACTATATCTTATGGTATTTCCCAGAATGCTTTGTTCAACACAGCCGTGGGATTCCTCTCCTGGGACTGACTCATGGTTATCTTAGCCCATAGGCTGGGGACTTGAGGTCAGGGAGCCATATCTTTAGACTCTTCAGGGTCAAGCACTCGACAGGCACATGATCTTTACAGATATTCATTACATGAAATTCTACCTAATACTCTGTAACTTATGAACAACTTGGTCATTGCATTAAATTAATTCCTACTGTGGAAAAATATATATCCATAATGATAGGGTTTGGAGTCTTTACCGGAACGTAGTATGGAGAGATTGACCTGAGGCTACTCATTTTAATTAGTTTTCCTGTAACAGCTGCAGGCAGCTTCCGTCAGCAGAGAAGCACACAGGCGGCTCCAGGTGTTGGCTCACTGTTGGACCAGCAGGAGCTGTCCTCTCTTTACAACCCCAGGGGAGGCGTGAATGGTCCTCATCTAGCTCACAGTGGATTTTATTTTGCTCTAAGGGTGTTGACGAAAACCTAAGATTGTTCTATGGGGAGAAGTTTGGCTTTTGCTCAGCATCGGTCACCATTACGGGCTGTGGGGAATTCTCAGCTTAACCGCAGACATCAGATGCCTGCCTTAATGGATCCCATATGAGAAAGGGCAATGTTTAGCAGAGTGGGGCTCACAGGCTTTATTTTGGCTGCTTGGGTTTTAATCATTTTAATCAGGGGAGAATTCAAGAGGGACTCTGCTAGGGTAGAAAAGTCTGTTTGAGTCTAGGCAGGAAACAATCCCAGCCTCCTGACTGTCACGTGGCCTGTTCTATGGGGACAATATTCCTGCAAATGTCTGACACTGCTGCCCTCTCTTCCCTAGTCTCTGTCTTAGGGTTTCTGTTCCTGCACAAAAGATCATGACCAAGAAGCAAATTGGGGAGGAAAGGGTTTATTCAGCCTATACTTCCACATTGCTGTTCATCACCAAAGGTCAGGAATGGAACTCACACAGGGCAGGAAGCTGGAGGCAGAAGCTGATGCAGAGGCCATGGAGGGATGCTGCTTACTGGCTTGCTTCCCCTGACTTACTCAGCTTGCCTTCTCATAGAGCCCAGGACCACCAGCACAGGGACGGCACTACTCATAATGGACTGAGTCCTCTCTCCTTGATCACTAATTGAGAAAATGACTTACAGCTGGGTCTCATGGAGGCATTTCCTCCATGGAGGCTCCTTTCTCTGTGATAATGCCAGTTTGTGTCAAGTTGACACACAAAACCAGCCAGTACAGTCTCCCATTGCCTTTTCTTTCCTCATCCTCATCCTCCTCTTCCTCCCTTTCTCCCCCTCCTTCTCCTCTTCCTCCTTCTTCTCTTCCTCCTCCTCCTCCTTCTTTCTTCTGCTTCTGCTTTTGCTTCTGCTTTTTCTCTGCTTCTGCTTCCTTCTTCATTTTCTACCTTATAGTTTGTTTTGAGTCTTTCAGTCATCAGCTTATTAATGTGTGATTTTAATACTAGCATGCTTAGATTTCATTTGGGGACCAGAGCCCTTATTTAAGTCAGTGTTGTTTAAATAAAAGTTGATTTCTATAGTGGCTTGTCAAAGGTTATAGAATCTACTAATTAGCAAACATATGAACGTCATTATATCATTATGGAAGAGTCTATTTACTAATTTGCATATAAAGGTCAGTTATTCTGTATATAAACAAACAAACACCAACAAAATATTGAGTAGAAGCAGATGGCAGATAACCACTAAAGCATAAATTGCATCAGCCCTCAAAATCTGTTGTGAGACAGAGACTGTTCAATTGTAAATATCTAGGTGTGGTGCTTATCATAATTCCAGCACATGGGAGGACTAAGGGTAGCCTGGGTTATATAATGAGACCCTATCATCTCCCCACTCCCCCAAATCATCAAATTTTAATCAAAAGACTGTAACTACCAAAAAAAAAAAAGAGCTTAATTAGCCACAGCCAGCACATTCTATTCTAAACCCCTTCTTGGCTTGAGCAGATACCCAACACCCTAGAAATCTCTCTGCTCTGGATCTTGTCATGGTCTTTTGTTTCAAGACCATTGGCCAGCTTTTATAGCTGCATTGTCTGGTGCAATTCTTCTCATACCTTGGCTTGAATTGCCTAATGAAGGAAAAAAGCTTATCGACATATACCCCTTGCCAGCCTGTTTCCCACCTTCACCTTATGGCCATTAAATAGATAATAAAGTATATACTGTGCTCTCCTGTTCTACGGCATCCTGTTTGTGGAGAGCACTTTAAGTGGAAGGCGTGAAATGACCTTAGGTTCAGTTGATGAAGCCTGTGAAAGTGTGAGTTCAGACTATGAAGTGAGGTTGTAGCTCAGGCAGTTGTGTGGAAACACACAACCTTACCATTCATTCATTCATTCATTCATTCATTCATTCATTCATATTATTAGGTGCCTACTGTGTGTCAAATGTAAAACCAAGCCTGCAAAGTTGGGTCAACTCTTAAGTATTTGAAAGTAACATTTGATAGAATATACAGGTGAGATTAGTAATGCAGGTAGTCTGGTAAGGGCCGCCATTCCCAAACCTGAAGAACAAGCAAAACCAGCCCTACCAATAACAGACTTCAGTGGGAGAAGCACAGAAGGGTCTTTTTTCAACTCTGTGAGGAGTTTTGTTTGTAGCTATGGTTGACCCAACAGCAAATCACTAAAATGAATGAACTTTCCCAAGCAACAAAGGGAGTAAGAGAATACCAGAGCAACATCCTGAGAAACTAGGAGGTAGGCAAATCCCTGAGAGGCAGACAGAGAGATGGGCCATGACTAAGCTCTAAAGATGACAGCTTTTCTCTCACCCTTCTTTCCTGAGACAAAAGACTAGTAGTTTAAAACAAAGGCCTCACTCTGTCACCAATAGGATTCCTCTTCTGTTGGACCACAAAGCATGGATTAGGACAGGTTCACCAAGTCGTGGGGCTATCAATCACCTTGTCTTTGTTCAGATTGACCTGCTCTAAGTTAGGGGAGGAAGAACTCTCAAAGATACTTAAAACCTGAGAGGAGAGAGTGAATTTTGTACTCTGGAGTTCCTCTTTGCTATGTTCTCTCTGTCTCTGTCTCTGTCTCTCTCTGTCTCTGTCTCTCTGTCTCTCTGTCTCTCTGTCTCTCTCTCTGTCTCTGTCTCTCTCTCTCTCTCTCTCTCTCTCTCTCTCTCTCTCTCTCTCTCTTTGTTCTTCCATCTAATAAAAGTCTTCACTGTGAATAGAATTCTGTGAGGAGACAGGTTGGTGTAACTGTGATAGATATTTAAACAGAAGATCTTGAATTACACACCAAGAACTTTCCAAAAAAGCTCTTAATTCTCCTTAATACATATGGCTTGATTTAAACCTTTCAGTTATTTTGCAATAGTAGGCAAGGGGATCTTTCTAGGCCATGTACATCAGACTAAAACTATTTGTTTCTGAGTTTGGGAAATCAGAATGTCTAGTAGAAGGAATTATGTTTTAATTAATTGAACAAGAATAAAGCCAACTGACTTAGGTAGTGATTGTCTAGCCAAAGAACGTGAATGCTTTGGTTTAGGCAAAAACCTTATGTCCATTTCCAGATGGGCTAGTTTTCACAGATTTCAGTGCTAATAATCAACTTTTCCAAACGGTTACTTTTCAGTTCGAAACCCAGAAGGACAGATAAAACTTTATTCCAAAGGAGCAGATACTATTTTGTTTGAAAAACTCCATCCTTCCAATGAAGACCTGCTGTCCTTGACATCAGACCATCTCAGTGTAAGTGCCTCGTGTCAGTTCAGCTCAGGAGCTGCCTTTACAGCCCGATGGTTAGGACTTGCTAACAAATATCAGCAAAGGAGCTGACTTCTGAAATGCAAGTCCACCGGGGAGCCATCCCACCGAGGGCGGTCCCTGATGGTCTAGGAACAGGCTCGCAATCAGAGTTTTAGCATAGGTGAGTTATTACAGTGGAGAGAGCCACATGGCTGGGTGAGCTCAGGGTCCCTCAGGGCTCCTATTTTAAGGCTGTGTTTCGATGGCGACAGAAGAACGGTCTCTGGAGCCAGCTTTCCCTTTAAGACTTCTTTCATTTTGGCTACAAACTGTGAGCCCCTTATGTGCTATGGATGCTCAACCCACACATTCTAAGACTCGTCTGATTTTTTTCAGGAACTTTCTAAAGGGAGTTCCTTTGCTCTTCTCTCAAGAGCAAGGGACTGTGAAGTAACAGGGATGCGTTGGGTTTAAACCTAGCATCTTAGTGTCATGTTAACAGTTTATTTGAAGTTCTGGTTGACCCCTGTGGATGTTGCAGGGAATGGTTCAAAATTTTTATTTTATCCATTTTTATTCCGCCATTAAAATTATTGATGATTCAAGTTCCTTTGCTGGATGTTGTTTTTATTATAAAACATCCCCTCAAGACCTCTAAAAACAGAAAATGTAAATGCTCTGCTGACTTTAAGTTTAAAAGTGATGGTTTAGTAATAATTGTTATAAACATAGCTATTTTTTCATTTTTAATAGAGCATTCTTGATTTTTCTTTTAATGCCTTCCAGAGATTGAAATGGCCTTTTAGGGTTTTTGGTTACTAAAAAAATATATTAGAGTGATAACCATATGATTTTTGTCATTGCTCAAACACCAAGGCACTAGATACTTGGTAGTTTCTTTTGGGGCAGGCGTGGGAGAATTGTTTTTAGGGCAGGCCAACGAGACCTGTTCTTTTCCGCATTCATATTCCTTTGGCTTCTACCTTCTACGCCTTTACATTTGTACCTAATTATTGATTTTGGATAGTTTTATGATAGGAAAAGTCCTTGCTCAAATAACCATTTTGGATTAAATGTGTGTTTCATGACTAATTAGATGACTTAAGTCATCTGTCCCCTTTTCTAGTGTCCTCTTAGAGTGGATTCACCGTTGTGCAGAACAGAATGGGAGTCAGTGGCAATGCCCAGTGGGGTTTCCTGTTAAAGTCAAAGGCGTGTCTGTGTGACTTGAGAAGACAAAAAAATGGTTTAAAGGCAGTAATTAGATTTCCAGACCAGAAGGGGATGCAGTGGTCTTAGAAGAGGGGGTTTGTAAATGTGAATGCAGTGTCTGAACTGCTACCAACTACCTGGTGATGAATTCACTTAGTGTTCCTTATGGTCTTTGTGGGCTAAAGCACATCTTTGCACCATGCACTTCCTTTTTCTTTTTACTAATCAGGGTGCTTTGTGATTTAGCACATGTCTGATCATAAAACTGTATCTGCCCTGTACATCAGAACAATAGAGAAACCATGCTTAATGACCAGCAGGGCCTGAAGGAGCAGAAATGGCTATTAAAATGTTTTACTTGTAGTTTGGAGGCCCATAAAATGACCGCTGAAGGCAGAAGTGACATGTGAGGTTTTCAACATTACCCCCAAACTCAATCTACTTGTGTTTCTAGCTATTGTGGCTGTGCGAGACACATAGCAGGCACTAATATCTTACCCATCACCTCTCTTAGAAGGATAAAAGTACCAGAAGTGTCATATGAGATTGTCCGCTTACCAAGTGTTCTAGTTTATTTGGCTTTTATTTCTAGGTCACCCCATCACTGGAAATGACAGGGCAGGAATTCAAAGCAAGAACCTCAACCCCTGCTTGTTGGATTCCTCTCTGGCTCACCCTGGCTGATGCTTTCTTACATAGCCTGGAACTACCTGCACAGGGATGGTCCTGCCCACAGTGGGCAGGGACCTCCTGCCTCAGTTAATAATCAAGACAACCTCCTATAGATATACCAAAGGCCAGTTTGATCCAGGCAATTCTTCTGTTGAGTATTTCCTCTTAGATGAGTCTAGACTGTGCAAGTTGACAATTTATACTAACTTAGGAAAAACATGACTTCCTGATATTTGATTGCTTATTAAAATAGCTCCATAAATTATACTATAATTTCTAACAAATAATTAATGTTTGAGCTGGTCTGATTTGATGATGATATCTTCAAGATTTCAAACATTGTCTTATTATTAAAGATAAAACCAATGTAATTAAAAAAGGGAAACATGTCACAGAAGAGTCTAGAGTCTAAAGACCAAAGACAGCCCTGAAAACTCACACTTGTAGTATCTTTTATTCATTTCTCTTCCCTTTCCTTCAAAGGTGATTATCATAACCACAAGGAGCAGACCTGACTTCTCTTTCTCAACTATTTAGCATTGACGTATTCACCAGTTATTGCTCTTAGCTTTTATTGTGGAGCTTTTCAAGTATATGAAAAAGTCGGACTCATTGAATTTTCACCAAGGATGCGTAACTACTGGGGGTGTGTGTGTGAAAAGGCGTGGAGAGAGAGCCCGCTCTAGTTCACAAAAGAGCTTTCTCTCTTTGCCTGCCTAGCTGTGACTCCTGTCTTCATGACTGGGACAGGAACACCTCCTACAGGCAGAGAACACTTGCTTTCAATGTATAGATACAATTGGTTCCAACACCATCTCTCTCTTCCCAAGTAGGACACTTCAGTAGGCATTTTCAGCTGTTTTTAGGGGGAAAGCTAGGGTCCCGCATGTCAGACCTCATAGGCTTAACATAAATCACAACTATTCTCTCCCATGTCTGAGGAGGTACAGAGTTAGAGCCAGGACAGCGAGGTGGTGCTCTTGGGGGAAAAATGGGTGTGAATGAAACAGTCACCATGTTGTGGGGACTTTCACTGTGCTTATTGTTGTCTACCCGTCCCTAAGATTGTGTCTTCTCTCACAGGAATTTGCAGGGGAAGGTCTCCGAACTTTAGCAATTGCTTATCGAGAGCTTGATGACAAGTACTTTAAAATGTGGCAGAAGATGCTTGAAGATGCAAATTCTGCCATCGCTGAGAGGGATGAACGGATATCTGGGCTGTATGAAGAAATTGAAAGGGATTTGATGGTATAAGTTCGGAACTGCGATGCTCTGTGCTTACTTAAGTCATTGGCTAAGTATCTTGCATGTAGACATGGTTCTCTTTCAGTGATAGGTCACGCTTTATATGCTGGGTTCCAGATTACTATGTGTGGCTCAGCAAATCGAGCAGACTGGCTTTGTTAACAGTAAATTAAGCAATGGAAGTCTTCCCAAAGTAAAGGATTGTAGACTTCCTATTTACCAACCCCTAGTTGATCTTTGATACAACATATTCAGTTTCTACCTCTGCTTTCTGATGCACATTTTTAGAGCAGAAACAATTTCTATAGAGAGCAGAGCTCTGAACTATTCCAGATCAGGAGACTCTAATGACAACTTAGAGTGGGGTCTAAAATACACCCAGGAGGAGTAGAAGGCAGGAAATAATCAAACTCAGAGCTGAAATCAACCAAGTAGAAACAAAAAGGACTATACAAAGAACAGAACCAAAAACTGGTTCTTTGAGAAAATCAACAGAATAGATAAACCCTTAGCCAGACTAACCAGAGAATGTGTCCAAATTAACAAAATCAGAAATGGAAAGGGAGAAATAACAACAAAATCAGAGGAAATTAAAAAAAATCATCAGATTCTACTACAAAAGCCTATATTCAACAAAACTTGAAAATCTGCAGGAAATGGACAATTTTCTAGACAGATACCAGGTACCGAAGTTAAATCAGGAACAGATAAACCATTTAAACAACCCCATAACTCCTAAAGAAATAGAAGCAATCATTAAAAGAGCCCAGGTCCAGATGGGTTCAGTGCAGAATTCTATCAGACCTTCATAGAAGACCTCATACCAATACTATCCAAACTATTTCACAAAATTGAAAAAGACGGAGTGCTACCAAATTCCTTCTATGAAGCCACTATTACTCTTATACCTAAACCACACGAACACCCAACAAAGAAAGACCAATTTCCCTATGAATATTGATGCACAAATACTCAATAAAATTCTTACAAACCGAATCCAAGAACACATCAAAACAATCATCCATTATGGTCAAGTAGGCTTCATCCCAGTGATGTAGGGATGGTTTAATATACAGAAAACCATCAATGCAATCTACTATATAAACAAACTGAAAGATAAAAGCCACACGATCGTTTCATTAGATGCCGAGAAAGAATTTGGTAAAATTCAACACCCCTTCATGATAAAAGTCCTGGAAAAAACAGGAATTCAAGGCCCATACCTAAACATAGTAAAAACCATATACAGCAAACCAGTCGCTAACATTAAACTAAATGAAGAGAAACTTGAAGCAATCCCACTAAAATCAGGGACTAGACAAGGCTGTCCACTCTCTCCCTACTTATTCAATATAGTTCTCGAAGTCCTAGCCAGAGCAATCAGATAGCAAAAGGAGATCAAAGGGATACAGATTGGAAAGGAAGAAGTCAGAATATCACTATTTGCAGATGATATGATAGTATATTTAAGTGACCCCAAAAGTTCCATTAGAGAACTACTAAACCTGATAAATACCTTCAGCAAAGTGGCTGGGTATAAAATTAACTCAAATAAATCAGTAGCCTTCCTCTACACAAAAGAGAAACAAGCTGAGAAAGAAATTAGGGAAACGACACCCTTCATAATAGTCCCAAATAATATAAAATACCTCGGTGTGACTTTAACCAAGCAAGTGGAAGATCTGTAAGATAAGAACTTCAAGTCTTTGAAGAAAGAAATTGAAGATCTCAGAAGATGGAAAGATCTTCCATGCTCATGGATTGGCAGGATTAATATAGTAAAAATGGCCATTGTACCAAAAGCAATCTACAGATTCAATCCTCATGAAAATTCCAATCCAATTCTTCAGAGAGTTAGACAGAACAATTTGCAAATTCATCTGGAATAACAAAAAACCTAGGATAGCTAAAACTACCCTCAACAATAAAAGAACTTCCAGGGGAATCACTATCCCTGAACTCAAGCAGTATTACAGAGCAATAGTGATAAAAATTGCATGGTATTGGTACAGAGATAGACAGATAGAACGGTGGAATAGAATTGAAGACCCAGAAATGAAACCACACACCTATGGTCACTTGATTTTTGACAAAGGAGCCAAAACCATCCAATGGAAAAAAGATAGCATTTTCAGGAAAAGGTGCTGGTTCAACTGGAGGTCAGCATGTAGAAGAATGCAGATCGATCCATGCTTATCACCATGTACAAAGCTTAAGTCCAAGTGGATCAAGGACCTCCACATCAAACCAGATACACTCAACCTAATAGAAGAAAAAGTGGGGAAGAATCTCGAACACATGGATACTGTAGAAAATTTCCTGAACAAAACACCAATGGCTTATGCTCTAAGATCAAGAATCGACAAATGGGATCTCATAAAGCTATAAAGCTTCTGTAAGGCAAAGGACACTGTCGTTTGGACAAAATGGCAATCAACATATTGGGAAAAGATCTTTACCAATCCTACAACTGATAGAGGTCTTATATCCAAAATATACAAAGAACTCATGAAGTTAGACTGCAGGGAGACAAATAACCCTATTAAAAATGGGGTTTAGAGCTAAACAAAGAATTCACAGCTGAGGAATATCGAATGGCTGAGAAGCACCTAAAGAAATGTTCACCATCTTTAGTCATAAGGGAAATGCACATCAAAACAACCCTGAGATTTCACCTCACACCAGTGAGAATGGCTAAGATCAAAAACTCAGGTGACAGCAGATGCTGGCGAGGATGTGGAGAAAGAGGAACACTCCTCCATTGTTGGTGGGATTGCAGACTGGTACAACCATTCTGGAAATCAGTCTGGAGGTTCCTCAGAAAATTGGACATTGAACTACCTGAGGACCCAGCTATACCTCTCTTGGGCATATACCCAAAAATGCTCTAACACACAACAAAGATACATGCTCCACTATGTTCATAGCAGCCTTATTCATAATAGCCAGAAGCTGGAAAGAACTCAGATGCCCTTCAACAGAGGAATGGATACAGAAAATGTGGTACATCTACACAATGGAATATTACTCAGCTATCAAAAACAATGAATATGAAATTCATAGGCAAATGGATGGAACTGGAAAATATCATCCTGAGTGAGGTAACCCAATCACAGAAAAACACACATGGTATGCACTCATTGATAAGTGGCTATTAGCCCAAAAGCTCGAATTACCCAAGATGCACAGAACACATGAAACTCAAGAAGAATGACGAAAATGCAGATGCTTCACTCCTTCTTTAAAAGGGGAACAAGAATACCCTTAGGAGGGGATAGGGAGGCAACGTTTAGAACAGAGAATGAAGGAACGCCCATTTAGAGCTTGCCTCACACGTGGCCCATACATATACAGCCACCAAACTAGAGAAGATGGATGAAGCAAAGAAGTGCAGGCTGACAGGAACCGGATGTAGATCTCTCCTGAGAGACAGCCAGAATATGGCAAATACATAGGCGAATGCCAGCAAAAACCACTGAACTGAGAACGGGACCCCCGTTGAAGGAATCAGAGAAAGGACTGAAAGAGCTGAAGGGCCTTGAAACTTTATATGAACAACAATGCCAACCAACCAGAGCTTCCAGGGACTAAGCCACTACCCAAAGACTATACATGGACTGACCCTGGGCTCCAACTCATAGGTAGCAACGAATAGCCTAGTAGGGGCACCAGTGGAAGCAGAAGCCCTTGACCCTGCCATGACTGGACCCCCAGTTAACGTGATTGTTGGGGGGAGGGTGGTAATGGGGAAGGGTGGGGAGGGAAACACCCACATAGAATAGGAGAGGAAAGGGTTAGGGAGATGTTGGCTTGGAGACTGGGAAAGGGAATAATATTTGAAATGTAAAGAAGAAGTATCCTATTTAATAAAGATGAAAAAAAAGAACAATATCAATCAATCAGAGCTTCCAGGGACTAAACCACCATCCAAAGAGTACATATGGACAGACTTATCACTCTAGCTACATATGTAGCCGAGGATGGCCTTATTGGGCACCAAGAGGAGAAGCCCCTGGCCCTTCCAAGGCTCAATGCCCCAGTGTAGGGGAATGTCAGGGCCAGGAGGCAGGAAGGGGTGGGTGGGGGGGGTACCCCCCCCCTCATAGAAGGGCAAGGGAGATGGGATGGGGATTTATGGATGAGAAACTGGGAAAAGGGATAACATTTGAAATGTTAAAAAATATCTAATAAAAAAAAAAGGAAAAAAAAATCATTCTTCTCAGTGACCAAGGACGTTGGTAGCTGGGAGTAGTAGGAAGCAGGTGTTATTGTTAGGATGAAAATGGAACAATCTTCAGTTTTTATTAGAGCACCTGCTGGCTTTTGTTTGATTGTTTGTTGAGACAGGGTTCCTCCGTGTAACAGCCTTGGTTGTCCGGGAACTCACTCTGTAGACCAGGCTGGTCTTGACCTCATAGAGATTTGCCTGCCTTTGCCTACCAAGTGCTGGGATTAAAGGCGTGTGCCACCACTGACTGGCTACCTGGTGGCCTCTTAGTGCATGGACGGCACCACCTTTTGTCCTTCAGCTTTTTGACTACCAGCTGAGGGCTTTCCTTTGGACCCCTCCTTTGCTGCCGAAAGTGGAGAAGCAGCCAGGGACTTCTTAAATCCTTAGAGGAGTAGCTTCTATCCATTTACGCAACATGTCACCTGAGCATACCATCTCCTCCATGGAAATGACACCTTCCTGGGCCTCTGTTATTAAGTTGGTTTGACTTAGGAACTTCCTTTCAGATGCCTACCAGCATCCGATTAATGATTAATTTATTTATACAATAGCGTATTTACTATATCAACATTTTGTAAGCTTCCGTCTTCTCCTGTTCATTGATCTTTAAACTCTGACTGAAATACAGATGTTGGGTGTGTTCCTTGTGTGTATTAACGTAAGTTATTCTTTACTCTCCGATTAAGCTTTTAGGTGCCACCGCTGTAGAAGATAAATTACAAGAAGGTGTTATTGAAACAATTACAAGTCTATCACTAGCCAATATTAAGATCTGGATTCTAACAGGAGACAAACAAGGTAATTGGGAAATAGGTGACAGTGATGTTTGAAGAGGGGAAATTAATGCTTTTAAAAAATGTTAACCAAAAACTTAAAACAATTCATAATTTTTCTAGTCCTCTATTTAGGAAAAGTTGAAATGTAAAAAAAAAGCTTTTAAAAATATGAATTTATTATTTAAAGACTAACCAAAATTTAATTTTAAAAAGTAACAAGTAATAAAAAATAATTTAATAAAAAATGCAAAAACTAAACTAACAAAAATAGCTTGCATAGTACATTCTCTGGTCAGCAGAGTTTCTGTACAGTTGCTACCCCTAGAGAGAAAAATTCTCCATATAGTTTTCATGTGAGCATTGTCCTATCAGTGTTGAAGCAAGGGTCTGGAGGCCTTGTACTCACCTTCAGTTTCTTGATGGCTGGGAGCTGTGGAGATCTAGACTATCTCAGGGTATTGGGTAAACTTCCAAGAGGCTAAGTGCACCAACTGCTTCACGACTGTTTATGGACATGTTACTGTATTCAAGCAGCTGTACCAGTGCACCTGGCTGAACAGCTGTACCAGTGCACCTGGCTGAACAGCTGTACCAGTGCACCTGACTGAACAGCTGTATCAGTGCACCTGGCTGAATTCCAGGATTGCCTGTGAGAGCTGAACCTCTTTTAGGAATGACCAGATACTAAATGAGTACTTTTTTCCTTAAGAAAGAAAAAAAAATAGTTTACTAAGTTTTTAATCTGTTGCTAATAATGAAAGCTTAGAATTTTATGCTCTGACATTAGGAAACAAAATACTCAGCTAACCAGCATGTACTTTAAAGACTACATTCCTTGTGTTAGGCACCCTATAAAGCATTTAGAGGTTTGCAGATGAGATAAATCAATTTTCTGTATAACTATATATAAATGCCTGTATTCCCATTATCTGTCTGTCTGCCTGCCTGCCTGCCTGTTGTCTGTCTGTCTCTTTGTAGTTCTATGTGGAGACCTAGGGTCTCACACATGCTAAGCAAGCAATCTTCCACTCAGTTGCATAGCCCATCCTCCCTTACCTTTTGTTTTGAGACATGGTCTTGCTAAATCGCCCAGGCTGGCTTCAAACCCTCCACAGAGGCAGGTCTTGAACTTTGGAACCCCCTATCTGGGCCACCAGGCCTACCTACCACCCACTTCTGTTTTTCTACCTAAATTATTTTTTTTTTTTATTAACTTGAGTATTTCTTATGTACATTTTAGTGTTATTCCCTTTCCGGTTTCCAGGCAAACATCCCCTTCCTCCCCCTTCCTTATGGGTGTTCCCCTCCCCACCCTCCCCCATTGCCGCCCTCCCCCTGACAGTCTAGTTCACTGGGGGTTCAGTCTTAGCAGGACCCAGGGCTTCCCCTTCCACTGGTGCTCTTACTATCTACCTAAATTATTAATTAGAAAATTAAACGGCAGAAAGTTGAAGCCTGTGGTACTCAATGGATACTTACTACATGAGACTTCCTGCAGCTGACGTGTCTTGGGACCTCAGCATTTAATTACTGCAAGTACCTATGAATTTACCATTGTTTTTCCGATTTCTTTGCTTTATACAAAAGATATGCTGAGATTTCATTATTTGTTTTGATTTAGAATAAGATGAGCAGTTCTGTAGAACTAGCTAGTGTTTCATGATTCCATATTGTTAGAACCAAATGACTATAAAATTAAAGCAGAATTGCTGAGTATGGTATAATTCCCCATGGTCTCTGACAGAACGGTTCTGGGTGGTCCTTGAATTGACTATTAAACTCTAATACCTTTCATTAAGTGGGAAAACTATAAAAGGTTGCATGCATTTGCCTTCAATTATTAGTCTATCATATTAGATTTGCCTATTAGTCAAGTTTAGCACCTTGACACTTGAATGAAGTTGATTGAGGTTTCTGGTAAAAGGTTTGTTTTATATTTTCTCTTCATTGCACTATGGGATCTTAGGGTATCTGAATGAGCATTGGTTTGGGAATCTAAAGGTGGTTTTGAAAACCAAATGAGACGCCATGGATTCCTAGATGAGCCTACTTCTTCAGCGGCTCAGTGAACGGCAAATTTGGTTATGGGTCCCAGGTCTCGGGCTTCTCTCCTGGTCAACTGTATTATATGGTGCTTTGTGTGTTCACTGACATCCGTGGAACCGATAGGCTCTGGGGAAACACAGCCACAGCTCCAAAACTTGATGGAAAAGGTAACACATTAACAGACGCCATTTTTCTTTGTCCCAGAAACTGCCATCAATATTGGTTATGCCTGCAATGTGCTCACAGATGCCATGGACACTGTGTTTGTGATAACGGGGAACACGGCCGTGGAAGTGCGAGAAGAACTCAGGTGCGTGTTGAAGGAAAGGGAGAAAGTCTGGGAGGGGGCGGGGCCACCAGGCATTTGGGAAAGGAAGTCGGTGTGCTGCAGTCCCCACCGTTCCTGTCTGTGTAGTGTCTCCCTGTGCCTCCTTAGGTCTCGTTCACGATCATCACAAAAGGTTGGTATTGGCGATGTGGCATTGCCTTTGGGCCTCCAAAGTTTCCCAGGCGTTTTCAGGGAAGAGTCTCAAGTCACGTATGCTGTTCTTCAAAACGTTCCAGGCAAAAACCTGGAAGATGAAGTGACGATGAATGGCGGTGTCACAGAATGTGCGCTTTAAAAACACCCATTTCAGGGTTGGGGATTTAGCTCGGTGGTAGAGCGCTTGCCTAGCAAGCGCAAGGCCCTGGGTTCGGTCCCCAGCTCCAAAAAAAAAGGAAAAAAAAAAAAAAAACAAAAACAAAAAACAAAACAAACAAACAAAAAAACCTCAAAAAACCCCACCCATTTCCTGGCTTCCTTCCATCTCCGAGTCAGGTCACTGGGGTGTGGAGTACTGGAATTAGTATTTAATAGGCACCTGCAGTTTGTGATAAGATAACTTTTGAAAACTCAGCTTGTGGGGAATAGCGTAGGAGGTCAGCCCAGCCTGCTGAAGAAGTGGATTGCTTGCTGTTTGTACAGCCACCATCTACTGCCAGAAAACGCAAGAGTGCTTGCCGCCACTGGGCACCACATTTGGAGAACTAATAGTCTTACTATCTACCCATTTATTATGCTTATTTTGTTACCTAATTTGAAAAAACATTAAAAATCTACATAAGTATTTTCCTCTAAATCTGAAAAGGGCTGGCTTGTAACAGCTTTGCTCACTGTTTGTACAGCCTCTCTGATCAAAGCTTGTTGCACAGGGAAGGAAGTCTTAGTCGGCATTTAACCAACTGATATCTGTAGATATATTCTGCTGTTGTTTCTGCCTTACCCTGAGCAGAAACGAGCTCTCACGTGCTGGTGAGATGCTCTGATAGGAGAACATGTATGTCTTTGTCAAAAAAAAAAAAAAAAAAAGGAAACTTCATTCATTATTACTGGTATATATTTTAATTATTTGTATAATTTTAAGAAAAGTATTATTTATTCATTAACAGCACACTGACCATGTTTTTATTGGAGTTAATGATTTTCAGATAAATTTTGTGTCATTTTTACAATAGAATTCATGGGGCCTTTGGGGGAAATAGCAATACTTTGATACTTAATTAAAATATTATTTTTAAAGGGAAATTGTCATTTATGTTCATACATATACATGAGCATATATAGAATTCTGGAATTTCTATACAGATTAAAAGACCAATAAATCAAAAGTCTTTTCCCCTATTTATTTTCTGGTATAATTAGTTAATTTGCATTTTAATGATTAAAATTTAAACAGCTTTTTCCCCCCAACTAGCCTACACAAATAAATCAGAGATTTCAAAAGTAGCATTCCCAGGCCTCATTGTTAGACACACAGGTTTTAAATGTGTGTATTTATTTTAGGGAAAATGAATCATGAGATCCCTTTTTAAAACAACAGTAAATCTTATGACATATGCATTGAATTTGTCCAGAGGCTGAGAGAAAACAAAAACAAAAAACAAACCCAGAGCAGTGTTTAATGATGGTGTCCCCAGTACTTTTGGAAGTCTAAAAATTACAAACAGGCAACAAAAACCTCCCAAAGAAAACATTAGCATCAGTGTGAACGCCCAGGGATGGAGGCAGCATCAGTGTGAATGCCCAGGGATGGAGGCAGCATCAATGTGAATGCCCAGGGATGGAGGCAGCATCAGTGTGAACGCCCAGGGATGGAGGCAGCATCAGTGTGAACGCCCAGGGATGGAGGCAGCATCAGTGTGAACACCCAGGGATGGAGGCAGCATCAGTGTGAATGCCCAGGGACGGAGGCAGCATCAGTGTGAATGCCCAGGGATGGAGGCAGCATCAGTGTGAATGCCCAGGGATAGAGGCAGCATCAGTGTGAATGCCCAGGGATGAAGGCAGCATCAGTGTGAATGCCCAGGGATGAAGGCAGCATCAGTGTGAATGCCCAGGGATAGAGGCAGCATCAGTGTGAACGCCCAGGGATGGAGGCAGCATCAGTGTGAACACCCAGGGATGGAGGCAGCATCAGTGTGAACGCCCAGGGATGGAGGCAGCATCAGTGTGAATGCCCAGGGATAGAGGCAGCATCAGTGTGAATGCCCAGGGATAGAGGCAGCATCAGTGTGAATGCCCAGGGATAGAGGCAGCAGGCAGTTTCGGCTGTGGCTAAGCACAGGACCCTGCTCATTTTATGTTAGGCCATGTTTGAAGTAGCAAACAATGCCTTTGAAGAAGTCATATTTCACTGAAGGTGGATCTCTCCAAAAAACAGCTTGAGGAGGAAAGGATCTGTCAGAAGGGGAAGTCAGGGCAGGAACTCAAGGGAGAGATCTGAAAGCAGGAACCTGTGAGGAAACCAGAGAGGAATGCTGTTTCCTGGCTTGCTCCATGGCTCACCTCAGAGAACTTTCATACATAGGCCAGCCCCACAGTGAACAAGGCCTTCCCACATTAATCATCAGCAGAGACACCCCCTCACAGACATGGCCAAGATAATCATTTAGACACTCATTAGAGGAGCTCTGTGTTCCTGCTCTCTCCTTAAGACGACTTTAACTCATCCTTTGAGACTTGAGGAAACTTTATTTTTTCTCTTAAAATACTCATTAGTAAAATTCCCAATTGCTAGGATTTAGAGTGATATTGATGCTATGCTTTTCAAGAGTCTAATTTGGAGTTCAAAACAAAGAGTTTAACTTCTTCGTTCTGTGTTTGGTTCCCTTCCCAAGCAAGGGATGTCTCTGTGTTAGTCAGGCCCCTGACTTCATAGGAACATCTGGAGAAGGAATAGTTGAGCTAATACTTCACGATTTCATCCAGCTACAACTGGTTGGCTACACAGATATCACAGCTGTCATTTCACAGAAGAAATGTGGGGGAATGTGTGTTATTTATGTACTCTTGTTGGTACCTTCAAATGTTAGAATTTTCCATAAGGCGAACTTAGCAATGTATTTTAAAAATATAGACATACATGCTTTTACCCAAACACCTGTTCTAGGGATTACTTCTAAGGATATAAATGAGCAATTGCATGAATATGTAGTTGAGGAAATATTTATTCCTGCACTGGAATAGCTCATATACCCTGTTCAGTCCTGTGATAGCCACATGTCCCTGGTGTACAGTTCAGTCCTGTGTTAGCCACATGCCCATGGTTTACAGTTCAGTCCTGTGATAGCCACATGTCCATGGTTTACAGTTCAGTCCTGTGATAGCCACATGTCCATGGTCTACAGTTCAGTCCTATGTTAGCCAGATGCCCATGGTTTACAGTTCAGTCCTGTGATAGCCACATGTCCATGGTCTACAGTTCAGTCCTGTGTTAGCCTCTTGTCCACAGGTCTATAAATAAGCCCTGTGTTAGCCACATGCTCACTGTCTACAGTTCAGCCCTGTCAGTTTCTGAGATTATTTCATAGATTGCCTCATTTTAACAGGGCATGTATCTTCTGTCCAAGGAAAAGGGACAATGAGGTTTGGTCAGACAAGAAAACTCATTCAGTGTTTCATTTCTGAAGCACCGGTCACATGTTTTCTTCTCAGAAAAATTCATTAAACTGTGACCCCACTGCCTCCAAGTACCCCCATGAAGACACTAGGATTCCGTACCACCTCTTTAATCAGTAGAATCCTTAATCATGAGGACCTTTTGCAAATGCAAATAGTTCCTGGGGTAGGTACTGAAAATAAGTGTGTGATGTAGGCTGTTTATAAGGTATTGGCCAGTCAGGAATCCTTTCGTGGAGCAAAACATAATACTGACTATGATATCATAGAGTCTTTAATGACAGTACCGACCAAACAGGAGACATCTTGATTTGAATTCCCAAGTTCTATTCTTCTGGGTAAACTGTTTTAGCAGGTCAAATTTCTTCTCATAAATTGTAACACCTCTAGAGCACCACATTTTTACTCTGATGAGCATACTGGTGCACGCAGTTGCCTGTTTTCAGGGGGTTGATCTCCATCTAGGCCGGTCCCCAATTTCTGATAATGGATGGATGTCTTTGAATGTCTTTAACAGTCTATGGGAGCAGTGAGGGGTGCTGAACTGAAAGCTTGAACTAAAAAGTTCATTCGCTTTCTTCCTTCCTCACTCTCAGGAGGGTGGTGCTGTCTCCTTTATTGCCCTCTGTTGTATCTTACTCCAACCTAGAGATAGCCTATGGCTGGCTGTATATGGAAAGCCATTTGTTTTGGTAACCAAGAACTAGGAATTTGAAGTCCTGGGTCTACCCTGGACTAATCAAGTGGCTAAAAGTCAGATAGCTAATCTGTCAGAGGCAGACCCAAGTTTCCAAGGAGCAAGCAAGCTCAAAGCACTAGCCTTTTTTTTTTTTTAACCAAAGTCCAAATTATTTTCCTTTAAACATAATGTCATAATTTAAATCTATTTCCTAACAGATCATTTTAAATTCTGGATCTAGAGTGCCAGGAAAGGATTGAGGAAACAACTTGTTCTTCTCACCTTCTTTCTCCTTTGTTGGTTGAATGCATGGCTGAGCACAGGCCTCCCTCTGCTTTAGTGTGCTTCTCACGGTATGGGCTATAAGTGCTACCATTAACTCAACCCTTTGTGTGGTTCTGCATTACAGCATTGTACTAAACTGCCCCTCATACAAAGCCTTTTTCTTTTTAGCATCTGTTTGTATTCTGAGGTCCCATAGTATGTGTGATGTCTGCACACTGTGTTGGTATTCTGTCTAAGCTCCACCCCCACAGCTCTACCTGGGAACAGCCAGGTATGCTCCGCCCCACAGTTGCCTAGCAACAGCCAGCTGTGCCTGACTATAAAGGGGGCTGCTTGCCTCCTTCTCTCCCTCTTCTCCCTCTTACTCTTTGTTCTTCTCTGTTCTTGCCTCCTTCCCACTCCCACCATGTGCCCATGGCCGACCACCTTTCCTCTCCCCTGCTCTTCTCTCATTAAACCTCTCCACCTGGAACCACGTTGTCTGGGTGTGTTCTGTCCGGGCACAGGCTGAGATTTAAACCCTAACACATCGTACAGTTCGTTTTCAGTGAAAGGTACTATGCATAGCTGTCTTCCCTCCTAGTGAATTACATTTGCAAGAACCAGCTTGAGTTTGGAGAGCTGAGTACCAGGAAGTAAAGGAAAGGACAGCTATGAACACCCTCCCAGGTCTTACAGTGTGCGAGCATTCCAGCCTGGCAGGGGAGTGAAGGCCTGCGAGGAGAGAGCATTAGCAATTTTAGCAGAGCATAAAAATTGTCCCTCTTCTGCCTGGAAAGGGACTTGTGTCACATGCTAGGAAGATGTTGCTGGGGAAAAGCTCCTAAATAAGTGGGATTTCAGCCAATGTGTTCATGAACTTCACTCTCCTTTGGAATGTTTTCGTTTTCCAAGGGGGAAATAGAGGTTGAGTCATTTACACGGCAAATGGGGGCCTCATCAAACAGGAACCCCTGGGAGATGTTTTTTGCCTCAGTGCCTTCTCAGAGCCCAGTTTCTGGGATGTGCAGCACCGTCAGAGGCACACTCATGTCTCGTATCGTTTCTCCCATTCATCTTTGGCACTGCCAGTTTCCATGACCATGACGAGCGTTCCTTGGATTGCTTATCTACTGAGGACGTCGGAGCCTTCTGCTCGCAACAGTAATTCTTTGTGCCTGCTCTATCTCCTTCCTCACAGTGCGCTTCACACAGCCTCCTAACTTTACACATCCTTTTGTTTGTTTCTGCAAACTGCCTATTAACTGTCTGATATCATCCTTGGAACCAAGGTTGAGTGAAAGGCTTTTAAAAGTGCAGGCGCGATTTTGGTCCCAGACAGCAGACGGCAGTGTTGAGCCAGGAAACAAAGTGGCCTGCCTGGGCTTCTAGGTCTGCTTTTGTAGTTTGTACATAAATGCTTGGTGATGCATTTCTATATGCATCACTCTATTTTAAATAATTTAAAAGCTGAAGGCAGAACGTTTGTTTTAATATGATCATTCTCTCCTCTCAGAGGAGCTTCATCATAAACTCATTGTAGAAAGTGTTTTCCATACTGGGTGGGACTTCAGGGAGACAGTTCATTTTGCCACAAGTCAAAACATCTGCTAATCTATTCTTCACTTTCTGTTTTCTTCTGGAATTCATCCATACATGTAGTGGTATTCTCATGTGCAGTGGCTGGCTTGGGCATCCCTCTGTAGGGAACATATACTGATATTCCTGTGATGGGAGTTACTTGGTCATGCCAACAGACCTGCTGTTTATAACCTGGTCACCCACAGGTCTTCTGGGAGGGAATTTATCTTCCTTTTAAAGACGATCACATTTTTTAAGAGAACAGTAAAATGCTATTTCTAATGGGGTTATTTCATCATATAAGATACTGATTAGTTCTTAGGCATTGTGGGGGAATTTGTAACAACCCCATGTTTGGTGTTTGCAGTTTCTTACAAGATCATTGTTATCATTTAAACGGATGGGGATTTTTTTTTAAACTTAAAGTATTCTATTATTGTATTTATTATTGTATACTAATAAATGACATCATGTCTCTCTTTCAAAGTTAAAATGTGTTTATAAGTAGACAGTTGTTTTTAGCCAGGTTATATAATATTGTATATAAAATTGATGAACGTGCGCGCACACACGCAGACACACACACAGACACACACAGACACACACACACACACAGACACACACACACACGGAAGAAAGGGAGAGCGAAAACGGGAAAAAGGAGATAGAGAGGGAGGGAAGGGAGCCCTGTGCAATGAGAAGGTTTCCTTCATTGCCTTTAGATTTTGTTTAGCATATTGAAAAACACCGTTTTTTTTCCCAGAGAGTAGCTCTTCAGCCTTTATACACCAAAGCTAGCAAGATTCCTTAGTTAAAACCAGTTTTTTAGGTAGTTTAAGATGTTCGAGATGACTCTGTTTTCACTATGTTTACTGGCCTATTTCCTTCACACGCCCCCGCCCCCACCCCTGACCTCATGGAGCTTTGACAGGTACTGCTGTCTGTCCATGGGTTTGCTTGATGGACCTAATTCCTGGGCCTTGCTCTGAATAGTGATGGAATGAACTCTCTTCTAGGCTGGCCTCTTGGTTTGGTTATAGATAAACTCTTGAGTGCTTTGTTATGCCTTTTTAATTCTTTTATTCTTTAAGGAAAGCAAAGGAAAATTTGCTTGGACAAAACACGAGTTTTTCCAATGGACATGCGGTTTATGAAAACAAGCAACGGTTGGAGTTGGACTCGGGTGCAGGGGAGGCTGTGACAGGAGAATATGCTTTAGTCATAAACGGCCACAGTTTGGTGAGTTTGCCCGAGGCTCTTCTTCCCTTTTTCTTTACTCCAATAATCATCTCTTTTGTGCTGCTGTAATGAGAGCCCTCTTTGTGTTTTTCAAACAAACGACGCTGCAAGAGATAGGGCGTGCACAGGATTTCCTGTTTACAAAAGGAAAGACTTCCAGTGTGCCTCTCAGACATCATTGTTTGAAGGATCACACTGGATGTGAGGCTCTGGGGAAACAATTCGCAGGGAATCCATGAGTTTTGCCTAAACAGTCACTTAGCAGGATGCTTTAAGTGCGTTTGTAAGGGGCGGGGGGATGGCACCGCTTTCTCTCAGTGTCTGCTCTCGCTAATGCTTGTGATTTGCAAGTCATAACCTGACCTTCATAGAATTACCACGCCAAATTATTGCCATTAAGATACCTCTGGTGGTTTTTCTAAATAGCAACATTCTGCAGCAAAGCCAAACAATTTGATTTGATTAGGAAATCTGGTTCTTGTCATAATAGAATAAACTTGCAGTGGACTTCTAACGCAGTTCAGGTTCCAAGCACTGAACAAAACTCAAACCGCTCCTCCCAAGTCCCTAATTAGAATACAAAAGCCCCGACTGCAGTCTCGTGAAATTATCATTTATTCGTACAAAGAACTTAATCTCACATCTCTCGTTGGCTTTGATGCTCGCTTTTCACTGTGGAGTTCGGAAAATGAACGTTTGTTCTTGAAGACCGTTTCTTAAGTGGACAAAAGCAGTTGGATCTGAGTCTATTAGATTCCCCTCTGTGACCGTCCGCCTGTTAGCTCCTAATGCTCTAAGCACTGTCCAGCTGGATCCCAGACGCAGCAAAGTGCTGCTTCCACACCGTGGAAAGTTACAGAGCTCAGCTGCAGGCCAAGCTCAGTCGAAAGTTGGTCCAGATGACATGAACTTTTCCCTTGCACAGATGAACACCAACTGAAAGCTACGTCTGCCTGCCGAGGTCTGGAGTTGAGTGGCCCCAGCAGCGTAGGATAGGATCCCTTAGGGGTTATGCTTTGACCGTCCCTTGGGCTTGAAGAGGCCAGTGTGTGGGGGACATGGGCTTTCTGGTGATAATCACCTACCCTGTGTTACTCTCTGTTGAAAGAAAGCTCTAAGCTGGACGTTCTTCAGGAGTCCTGTTTGCCTCAAAGCCCCATGCTCATGAAACCATGAGATGTCCTCTCCAGTTATAGAGGACTGACCATATTTTTGATAGTCCAGTCAGGTTTTAGTTTGTTTTCTCTTTAAATCATAGCTCCAGTTTTCTCAAATTCTGAAGCTTTTCTGAATGCAATCAGGCCTGTCTTCATTAAACCCAAGTCTATGTTCTACTTGCTGACAATATAGAAAAATGAACGGAGAAAAAAAGGGGCCATTCTGAGCAAAAGAGCCAGTTATATGCCTTGTCTTCCAGAGCATATGAGATATTTGAGAATGATGGTACAGTTTTTCTGAGTCATATAGGCTTCCTATGAATTTTTTTTCTGCACCAGAGTCACAGTTTTGGACTCATTTACCCATCTACTGGCTCATACTGCCACCATTGTCTAGACAGACTGACCAGGTCACAGTGCTAGAGTGACAGAAAACTCAGACATGAATGGAGCATAGTCCTTGTTTGGGAGATCACAGTATAATTCTGACAGTCGTATGACAGGTACCACAAAAGACGAATTAATACAATGCTTCTAGAGCACAGAAACAGACACATTTAATTATCTGTTTAAAGAATGAACAGAGGAGACTTTCTGACAGAACGTATGTTATTGAGTAAAACTGATAGCAAATACAAAGGTAGAAAGGCAGTCTGGGAAACAGCGATAAGGCCTGAAGGGGATTACAAGAGCACCTAAAGGTGCTACTGAACACAGCCCCTGAAGATAGGCAGGCCAAACCGTACTGGTCTGTGAGTGGCTAAGGACTCACTCTAGGACTCCTATTACTCAAAAGTAGATTCACTAGTGTTCTTTGAATGTGTCTAATACAGAGTGCAATGTGAGATGTTTCTAGAAAGTTAATTGTCCAGTTACTTGGAGAGAATCGTGTTCTCTTTCCAGTAATTGCTTAGGGTATAGAAAGGCTCTTGGAATGTGGAACAAGGGTAGAAATTGGTCGTGGAACCCCGACTGAGACATAGGTTGCCTGTCACTCTCTTGTTCAAGCTCCTGATTCCAGCCACTGTGCTTTTCTAGGGACAGCCTCTGCTCATGTCCTTTTCGTCTTGCCTGTGCGTTGGCATTCATGAACACTAACTGTACAAAACGGTGCAAAGGACACTAGCAGTGTGTCACGTAGAGATCACCATTGGCAGTTCATCTGGAACTACTGAGATATCAGCAGGTTCTAGCTGTGGCTTCCACTGATTCTAGTAGTTCCTAGTAGAATTCTCCCAATATCTATCATAACAGTACCTTGCTGAGATGGCATCACAACATGTCAAGGTGGCAGGGGACACGTCTCTTATTTTTACGTTAAATTCTCTTGAAACTTACCAACAGCTCAATATTCATGTCTTCATTCTTGTTACTGCTTTTGTAACCCTGAATTGACGAAGTAATGAAATGGTTCTGAAATGAAGTCAGTCACGAACCGTGATATTTGCTTTGTAACTTACAATCGTCATGTGTTCTGTTTGTTTTGACGGCACAGGCCCATGCCCTAGAAAGCGATGTCGAGAAAGATCTTTTGGAGCTCGCCTGCGTGTGTAAGACGGTGGTCTGCTGCAGAGTCACTCCACTCCAGAAAGCTCAAGTAGTGGAGTTGGTAAAAAAGCACAGAAATGCTGTGACATTGGCCATTGGTGATGGGGCCAATGATGTCAGCATGATTAAAAGTAAGAGAATATTTTCTCAATGAGGGACACTGTACACATGGAGTCCTGCTTTTAGCATGTGATACGATGTAATAGAAATGTGCATTAATTTAGTTTTTACCATGGTTCTTTTATAAATTATACTTTTTGGGACCAGCACTTACAAACCTATTAGTACCTATAAGACATTTTTCTTCAGTTAAACCACCTGCATATTTCCTAGTTTAGAAAATGACATTGCTTGCCTTCTACAGTTTGAGAGGAAGAATCCACTCAGGGCAGGTGAAAGTAGCCAGGGCTGCATTCCTAGCCGCTGGGTTGATCCCATCTTTGTTACCAGTGTAAATCACAAATTTCCAACCTTTTCCCAGCCCAGTTTTCCCTTAGGTAAAACTGGAGTCAATGCTTAACTATGTGACTAGTCCATGATATATGTGAAAAACTATAAAAATTATTATAGCTATACAATTACAAAACATAGCTGATATAAGAAAAGAAATAGTTTCTTAAAGATGCTGTGATTCTGTTTGGGGATAAACCCTTTTTCGTCGTCTATTCCCTCCTAGGTGCCCACATTGGCATTGGCATCAGTGGCCAGGAAGGACTGCAAGCGGTCTTAGCCAGTGACTATGCGTTGGCTCAGTTTAGATATCTCCAGCGGCTGCTTCTTGTTCACGGAAGGTGGTCCTATTACAGGATGTGCAAGTTTTTATGCTATTTCTTCTACAAGAACTTTGCGTTCACCCTCGTGCATTTCTGGTTCGCCTTCTTCTGTGGTTTCTCGGCACAGGTGAGTATTTCTCCTTGAATATCCTCCCGTGAATGACACTCTCTCTTCACATTGTCTTACTGATAAAGAAAAGACACTTTTACTTCTGATCCAGGACAGTATAACCATTTGGCGATTGAGTGTTAATGAACTTTGAATTCAACCCACATAAAAATAAATGGGTAGCTGGAATTTTTCTGATGTATAGAATAACTAATTACTGCTTCTTGCGTATCTTTTAGCTTTTTATGAAATGTGTTGGTACGATAGCAGGTAAGCCTTTTGAGGAGTTTTTAAAATATATTTTTATTCTTTAAAAATCTCACGGGGTCATAGTACACCCACCTCATCTCAACTCCTTCCAGATCTCTTTCCACTCCACCTCCCAAATTTGTGTCTTAAAAACTTATCATTTGCCAAATCCAATTTGTGCTGCCCATAAACTCATGGGTGTGGAGCCATTCATTGGCACATGGTCGACTTACGGGGCCGACAGACTTAGAGAAAACTGAGTTTCCCTTCACTCACAGCCACCAACTACTAAAAGCTCCTCAGCCAAGTTGGTGGGCCATGAGCACCTGTCCTATCCAGGCCGGAGTGGTGACTGGCCCGATCTTTGCAGGTGTCGTGCAGGTAGCCATAACTGCTGTGTGTTCATGCGTGCGGGGCCTTGTGTCCTGGGACTGGTTTCTCACTGGCGTCTTCCTCCTTGTCCTGACCTCTGGCTCCTATGCTCTTTCTGCCCCTTCTTCCTCTGTGGTTCCTTAGGGAAATGGTATAATATAGATGGATGTGCCCTATTTATGGCTGGGCACTCTGCAGACGCTCTACATTTTGATCAGTCATGAGTTTCTGTAGTAAGCGTCACCCACTGCACAGAGAAACGTCTTTGATGTTTTCTGAAAGCTGCACTAACTGATGGGTATATAGGAGATTCAGGGGCAATTGAGATTTCACCCCAAGGGGAAGTGGTTGATGCCCGGACACTGGAGCCATCTAGATATCACCATGCCAGCTAAGATTCATCTATGGAGAGTGCTGATATCACGTAAGCACCATTGTGCATCCTTGGACCTTGCCTTGCTGGCTGTTGGGGCTCATTGACTCGCTGGGGAGGACGATTGCGTGCTCTGCTCCCTTGGCAGTGCTTGTGAAACCTTCAGATATCGTGAGAGCTAATACTCAGGGGGAAGGCTTCAAGGTCAGTTCTAGCTTGATTCTTTCAAGTCTTGTTTCGGAAGTGTGGGCCGTCTCCAGCAATAGGGTGTTCAGGTTCTGGGAGGCAACCAAGGGTAATGGCAACTGCTTATGTTATTTTGGAAGTCTCTTTGACTTACCTGACCCACAACTATAGTGGAGGCTTCCTAAGCACTAGGATTTTTGTTAGATTCCGCTTCATACAAACGCATGAAGAAGTATTTTCTAAAATTGGCAGAACACAGAAATGGATTTTTTTTCTCCCCAATGAGGCTGTATAGAGCAACGAACCCATTCTAGAGCTTGCACTTAACCCCTCTAAAGATGGAGGCTGGAGTCCTTGTGTGTGGCCTCTGTTTCAGGGGTACTGAGAACTGGCTGTGAGGGTTACTGGGAGGCGGGGCTGGAATTGGCCAGGCTTGCTGTCTCTTCTCCCTGTTTTTCACTTGAAGAGCTTGATTAGCACCAAGCATTAGCATGTTTTGGCTTCCCCTCCGAGTCCTGTTCTTCTAAGGACAATATGTTATAATGAGGCAAATAGAAGGAAAACAACATGTTTGGAAGAGACACCAATCAGTCTATGCAGGTTGAGAACTTATGTAGGGGGAACATTCTTCCCACCATTGAAACCATTTAGGTGGCTTTGGTCTCCATCTCCATGTGCCAATCATGGAGATTTCCTCAGCTCCTAAACCCCACCTCTTTTGAAGAGAGATGACCGAGATGCCTTCATTTCCAACTGGTCTTCTCCTGAGTGGCCTACCCTTCAAGGTTCCTTCTCTGTTCAGTTCTGGCAGGGGTGAGACTTACGCACATTCTCCTGCATCTTTGAATGTTTGCCTGCTTAGCTGCAGTTGGCTTCGCTCCCGTTTAGAGCAGGTGCTCTGTTGGCCTGCTGGGCCACTGCGTGAAATGGAGGGAGGTAATTCCCACTGACAGAGAACTCACAGTCTGGGAATGATTTTATTTGTAGAAATGTGAAACGGATGTTAAATCACTCCACTGTCACATTTCTCTTATTTGTTCTACCAACTTTTTTTGATTAAATTTTTTTTATAAATTTTATTTTGCTATTTTACTTTCTCCTCTCCCAATTCCTCTCAGATCTTGACTCCTTACCCATTCAACTTCATGTTCTTTTTTTTCTCAAAACAAATAAACAACAAACAAAAGACTCTAGACAACTCCTCCCAGAAAAGAACCAAAACAAAAAATAAAGTAAAAAACCCAAAACATAGTAAGACAAAATGCCTACCCCCCCCCAAAACACCCAGAATGAAATAAAAATTCCACAACAAACAGACATGAAGGGTTGGCCAACTACTCTTGGGCAGGGAGCCTGTTCTAGAGTAAAGTTGATATGCCTAGTGATACTCCACTGAAGAAAACTGACTTCCTCTCCCATTAGGTATCAATTGCAAGTAGATTCTTGCTTAGGGTGGGACATTCTGTCCCCTTCCTCTTTTCTGTCTTGATATTGTTATCTGGCTTGAATATGTACTTGGGCACACTGCCCCCGTCTCTGGAAGTTCATATGCGTATCACTCCTGTTCTGTCTGGAAGACACTGTTTCTTTCCAGTCACCCACCAGCTTTGACTCTTACAGCCTTTCTACCTCCTCTTCCGCATCAAGCCCTGAGCCTCGATGAGAGAAGTTAGATGAGAGCATCCCATTTAGGACCGCATGCGGCCAGGTCTCTCACTCTCTGTGCACTGTCTGGTGTGTGTCTGTGTTAATTCCCAGCTAGTCTAAGAAGCAGCTTCTCTGATGAGAATTGAGTGATGTACTGACCTATGGATATAGAAATGTGACACTAGGAATCATCTTATTGTTCCATGCCCTCAGCAGAATAATAATAGTAGCTTTTTCTATAGGTCCTATCCAGTCTGACGTTCTTGGCCACTTTTGCTGTGTCAGGTATGGGTTTCATCCATCTCATGGAGTGGGCCTTAAATCCAATTTTAAACTAAGTTGTTTATCCCTCTAATATCTGTATCACTATCACACCAGTATATCTTGCACACAGGTTGTTTGTGTGGGTCTCAGATTTTGTAGTTGGGTGATAGTGATGATTCCCTTCCTCCTCCAGAGGCATGCAGAGTATGTTCTAGCACTGTGAATGGCGGTAGGATGAAGCTTCTAGTTGGGCACCAGCTTGACTTTTTGTTTGACTTGTTTTGTTTTATGTAAGTGGTGCTTTGAGCAATAGGGCCTTACCACCAGGTTGTGGAGAGCAACCAATAGCCTTGGCAACAGCCTATAATGTTTGGGGTTGGGAGTGGTCTGTGGCATCCTTTTGGCCAATGACTAAGCAGGATGTAACCCCTTCTTGGCACTAGAGGTTTTACTTAGTGGCATAAAATGTTTTTTTCTATTATATGGTGATGGCATTTAAATTCTTTTCATATATGTATGTTTTTGGAAACTTGTCTTAGTCAGCATTCTATTGTTGGGAAGAAACACCATGACCAAGACAACTCTTATAAAGGAAATCATTTAACTGGGGCTTGCTTACAGTTTCAGAGGTTTAGCCTATCATCAGCACGGCAGGTAGCAAGGCAGCAAGCAGGCAGACATGGTGCTGGAAAGGAGCTGAGAGTTCTACATCCACATCTGCAGGCAGCAGGAAGGGAGAGCCCCTGGACCTGGTTATAGACCTTGAAACCTTAATTCTCATCCCCAGAATACACTTCCTTCAACAAGACCGCATCTACTAATTCCCTTCAAGTAGTGCCACTCCCTGATGACCAAGAATTCAAGTAGATGAGCCAGTCCTATTCAAACCACTACAAAGCTTCTACAGTAATAGGCTTCCATACGGGTTTTATAAGGTTTAGTGTTAGTTGTCCTTCTCTATTCCCTCTTTGACCCTTCTCTCACCTCCCCCTATTTGAGCCTCATATTCTGGTTTTCCCTTTATCTCTCCATAAGCCCATATTTGATTTCCTCTTCCTTGGAAGAATCCCCACCCTCCACCACCTGTCTGTCACTAGGTACCTAACCTCTCTGCTTATTCATATGGTAGCAAACATTAAAGGTTTAAATATTGTTTTCCACATATAAGAGAAAACATGCAGTATATTTAAAGAATTTATCTGTGTGTGTCTGGGAGGGGGGCCCAAGGACCATGGAGCACATGTGCAGGTGAGAGAACAACTTTCAGGCGTCTGCTCTCTCCTTCCTCTGTATTGGTACTGGAATCAAACTCAGGTCAGCAGGCTTAGGGGCGAGCATCTCTACCCACTGAGCCATCTGGATGGCCCCCAAAGTGCAGGTTGAGGTAGAACCTTTGCTGTGTCAGAGAGAGAGCAGTTTAGAGAGTGTGGAGGTAGGGAGTATACACCTTTATTTTGTAAAGGAAGACCTCGAGTTCCTCAAGAATGGGAGTCAGTGGTGACAAGATCAGGAGCGCAACCCTTGCCCTTTTAGCTCCCTGTCTACTCAGCTTGAACAAGCTTCCCTAGGAGTCCTGCCTTCTAGAATTATCTGGAAGCTTGAGTCTACCTTCTGTCAACAAATGCTACAACTTAACTGCCACCAAGGGACAAATGTAACCTGGCTTGGTGAGATTTCCATCTGGACTACTCATTTAACAGAGCTTAGGTAAAGGTTAGATCACGGCTCATCCTGCAGGGCATGCTTTACCCTGATTCACTGTTCACGGTAGCAACTTACATGGTTTTCCTTGAGTTTAGAGTGTGTGTGTGTGTGTGTGTGTGTGAGAGAGAGAGAGAGAGAGAGAGAGAGAGAGAGAGAGAGAGAGAGAGAGAGAGAGAGAGAGAGAGAGAGAGAGAGGGGGTGCGTGTGTGTTATTGTTAATAGCTGTAACTTATTTTAAAAGCATTCAGTCCTTGTGGGGTTTTAATAAAGATGAGTTGTCCCTCCAAAAATCGCTGAGGCCCAGTTTAGGAAATTCACATTTGAAACTGTGTAAGTGTTGGCACGGAGCGCTTGAGATGATAGTATCTGATGACAATTTATCATTGTCAGGGAGATACAGAGATATGTATCTTAAAAACGTTCTGAGTAATATGGAAGCAATTATCTTGTCGAGGCTGGAAGAGGTTTGTCAAGTAATATAAGAAAATATCCATGGAGACTTTAGAAAGCGATGGGAAAGACTGAAGCTAATCTTGAGGCCCGATGGCGTCACGGGTTTTGATACCTGAGATCTGTTTCCACAAGGCAGGAGAGTTCCTCTGCCTTTGCCTCCCAGATGTGCCCAGTGGAAACCCCAGGGATTGGCTAATGCTCAGCCTTGGCCCCTCTACCCTCCTACTAGTGAGTCTTTGCTAATTATGGAGACCAACAACTGAAGAGCCAAAGAGGCACACCTCGGATTTATCTCCCAATGTGTTTTCCTTAGCAGAAAAATGTTTTTGAGAAATGAAGGAAGCTATATAGCCTTTCTTTTCTGCAACTCACAGCAAACTTGAGGATGTACATTTCCAAAGAGGCATTTTATGTGTTGTTTGTTTTCTTCTATTTATTATTTATTTATTTACTTTTTATTTATTTATTTATCAATCAGAAGTTCTGGAAGCTGGTTCATGCTAGGAAAGCGCCATGTCCCCAAAACAAACCCCTTTATGACATTACTTGTAACTTTTCACCTGCTGGACTCTGAGTTCATTTCTTGGGCTCCTGCATGAGAATGACTCCAGGAGCTGACAGGTTGATAGGATGGGGCCGGGAACCTGGATGTAAGTAATTACAGGTCAATGTTATGAAGCACTGAGACGTAGTGATTCACGGTACTAACAAGGGGCCTGGAATCCAACCCTGGAATGTGCCTGTGCGAGAAAGGCTGTTGTAGCGTTTCAGCCTGTGGATGCTCTTACAAACTGCTTCAAGCTGTGCAAGAGGGTCCTGAGGTGAATGGTGGAACTCACTACAAGGGATGAGGGTGGGCTAGCTCGGACAGGCGTCCTAAAAGACTGGCCACCTACCCCAAGCTCAGGATCAATCAAGGCTGAGCAGGCTGGAGTCAGAGGAAGGGCACCACAGCTGAGGGGCTGCAGGAAGTGGGTGGAGGAGTGAGTACTGGCTGGGGAGGGACACAGCCATTGAACAGGATGACTTCACGAATTTGAAGAATGATTTGGTGATTGAAGGCTGTTGCAGACAGGGAGGAATCTCCAAGTTCTTCTCAAATGACTCTAGCTTGTGTCAGGTTGACATAAAACTAACCAGCACAGATACACTGAGAAAAGTTTTCCTCCTTCTTGTATGTGAGAGCTTTCCTAGGTAGATACAGCATACTCGTTCACTCACACCAGAAATGGAACCCACAATGGACCAGCGTAACAATCGCAGTAGTGTCCATCCTGGGTAACCAATCAATTTTCCTTGGGGTCCCTTATAGGAGTGTGGGTAAGGGATTACTTACAGGATCAGAGATGACATACAGGTGGCTGTGTGTGTGTCAGCACAAAGCTACACAGCGACACCCATGAGAGCTGTGGCCCTAGAGCTCTCCGCACAGCTTGCAGGGAGCATGAATGGTCTGAGTGTCTCTCCCACTCAGCTGGTCAGGCTCCTCCTGCTGCCGCCATACTGCTCAGGGGAGGCTAAGCAGAGTCCGGAACGGGTGGTCCTCAGTCTGTGATTTCCTGGAGTGGAAAGCAAGCACTGAGACTTCTGCTCCCTTTGCTATAGGTCCCTTGTAAGAAAGATTTGAATATGATATAGGGGTAAGAGGCTCAATTTTGTGTTTTCTGGAAATACTTTGCATATCTCTAAGATCCTGTGTTTGGAATTGTGATAAGCCATTACAAACCTGGAGAATGCAATGATAACCCACTACAAGAGGCTGGTGTCTCTCGTGTGTCTGGTATTGTGTGTTGCTCTGGTATGCTGCGTGCACTACCTCATCTCCCCCGGACTGACACACAGTGAGGAGGGTGTGATGCCCCTGCAGAGACGGGATAGAGTTGAGCATGGTGAGGCATGCCTTTAACTCCAGCACATGGGAGCCAGGGTCAGGAACATGGCTTCAAGTTTGAGGCCAGCCTGGGCTACCTGTCCTAAAAACAGTAAGAAACAAATTAAGCAAAAAACGAAATACCTAGAGATAAGGAGATAGAAGTTAGAGAAACTAATAGCCCCGGATTAGGGGCAGAATGTGGGGAGGGTTCATGTCTCTGCCTTTGACCTCTGAGTTACTTAGCCCTGACAATGAATGTTTGCACTTCTGTAGACGGTGTTTCTCATGGACATTTCTTTACCCCTTCTTTTCAGACTGTCTACGACCAGTGGTTCATCACTCTTTTTAACATCGTTTACACATCGCTCCCCGTGTTAGCCATGGGAGTTTTTGATCAGGTATGTGGGGTTTGCTGTCTTTGTTGCTATCTCTGTTGACTCTCCCAGCTGTGCCTAGCTAGCTTTTACGTAGAAGGCTGGTTCATGGGAAGATCCCTAGGAATGCAGTTTTTAAAAGGAATGTGACATGGGTCACAGGGCCTCCTGGGTCCTTCCCCTGCCTGCTGTTTCTTCAGAAAGGTACTTCATCCAAGTTTGCCTCGTCTGTTCTGAGGGACTTACAACTTGCTGTGTGGATTGAAGGCCCTGGGAAGTCGTGCACGAAGTTTTCCCCTTTCATTTGAGTCCAGCGTCTCTCAAATTTCTGTGATTGTATCTTTTCAAAAGTATAATAGCTTAAATTAATTTTTTGAGAATTCCATAAACGCATACAATGTATTATGTTCACATTTACTGCTCCCAGCTCCTACTCCTAAGTCTTTCCAGATCTATCCCAACAAACGTCCTGTCCCTCTTAACTCCAGATCCCCTCTCTCGGTTTTTTAATGACCCACAGAATCCAAATTGTCCCATCTATGTACATATGGATGTGAGACCACCCAGTGGAGCTGGGTTGACCTACCATGGACAGCATTATTAAATGGTGACTCTCCCTCCCCTAGTAGCCATCAGCTGCTACTGAGCCCCTATCCTATCCAATCTGGAAAGGTGGCTGGCTTGACCTTGTACAGAAAACCGCAGTCACCGTGAGTTCACTAGGGCAGTGACCATGTCTCGTGCAAGAGAAGCTGTTTTCTCCACCCTCCCCCTGCCCTGATCTCTGGCTCTTACAGTATTTCCACCCCCTTTTTTTGGGCTATTCCCTGAACCTTAAAGTGAGGCATGTGACCCTGAGATGTCATTTATGACTGAGCACACTATAGACATTATTCTTTGTGCTTTGACCAGTTGTGACTTTCCGTATTAAATATTGCCCACTCCACGAAGAAGCCTCTCTCGGGGGGTGTGGGGGGGACAGGGGACTGGGAACTGGGAACTGTATTAATACATGGGTGCAGAAGTGCATATTTAGAGATCAGTTTGATACTGTGTCCATTTATCAAAATAAAGTTAGTGGGTTCACTCCAAGAACTGATGAGCGTACCAGTCGTGGGTTATTAAGCAGACGTACTGTTCCAGCATGAGTTGCCTCCCGTGGAGCAGACCTTATCCAATCAGGAAACATTTAGTTACTTTTATTGCTTATGTGCCCCTGTTGCACCCATGAATGTATCTTGTCAGGCTGCTGTTGCAGCTTGAGGGTTTCGTAACCGGGTAAGACTGTTGACGACTTTTCTCCTTTGGTGGCCTGCATAGAATCCTCTGGAAATGTGAGTGTTAGCATGCAGGGAGGAATTGTCCTGGTCAGAACCAGCTTGATTTTTCTATGTCCAATGACCAAAGTGTATGGTGTCTTTAGCCATAGAATCTCACCAACAAGGTTGGAGGAGAGGCAACCAAGAACAATGGAAATATTTTATTACTATTCTGGGCTTCTCCAGGATACTCCTGACCAGCAGTTCAATGGGAGGTATTCCACACCTAGTACTTGGAGTTTTATTTGCCAACTAATGGCTTTTGGGAGAAGCATTATTCTCTAAGAAGGGTAATTCTAAGTGTGTGTATTTGTGTGCCTCTCCTCCCCAACTCCCTCCTTCTCCCTCTGTGTGTGTGTGTGTGTGTGTGTGTGTGTGTGTGTGTGTGTGTGTGTAGAAAGCTTGTAAAACAGTAGGTTTCTATATGGCCTTTAAAACTGTCCTAGCGCCAGGCATCCCTCTTCCCACCCTCTCCTCTGCCCACCCCCGCATCCCTTCCCATCTTAGACCTTCCTCTCCATCATCCCTCTTTCTCCCTTCACATTACTTGTATTTCATTATCCTCCCTCCTTAAGGTGTTTCTTCCCCGACCAAGGGCCCCTCTCCAGTTTCCAGCCTTCAACAGTTACTGCAGGCCAAGCACACAAATCTGAAGAGTCAATGCTAGGGTCCACAGGTCTTTCGCTTCCATACGTAACTATAGCTTCACTGCCCCCCAGCCCCATTCAATGTTAGAGCATCGATTCTCTAGCTTTTCCCAGCTCTAATGAGGTCACAGTGAGCCTGCAGCCCATCAAGAGTTGACAGGCCACTTCTGTGATTCTTAGAGCACACACTTGGCAGGGGGTGTCAGGGGTAGCTCTCCTCTTCTGCTGCCCAGGACAAGGACATCTTCGAACTATGTCTGCTTTCCAAATAATGCAATATGGAAATTCCTGCCAGACCCTTGAGAGTCCATAGCAGTGAAACAAAACAAAACAACAAACAAACAAGCAAACCCTTTGTTCGGGAGACTTTAAGGCCTCTCTTTTAGCTTCGCATTGTGCTAGATATGGTGGCTGAATAGAAACGAGAGCATGGCCACTCCAAGGTATGGTTGAGGAGAAGGATTTTATTGTAGACACTAGAGAGAGACCAGCAGAGGCATCCGGAAGACTCCAGACTGAACTGGGCCATGGGGTTGGGGGGTGAGGGAAAGCAAGTGGGGGGAGGCAAATGGACCAAGAGAGCACACGGCTGAAATGCCAGGTTTGTATAGGAATGAGAAGCTGGGGGAAAGGAAGCGAAGCTGTTGGGCTGGAGAAATTGAAGGTAGGGGCAGCGTGAGAATGCTCTCCCAATTCGAGCTTTGCCCTCCCCGTTCCTGCGTAGTTAACAAGGCTTTCTTCGAGTGAAGTTTATTCTGAAGGGTGCTCCTTGTCCGGTCCTTTCATGAAGCTGTTGCTATAGCTTCAAACATCAAAACTCCTCTGAGTTCATGCACCGAGTGGGGAAGTGCCATGTTATTCTCTGGCAGGTGGAGAGAGCTAGGCAGGGTTAAGGAAAATAGCAGTGCATACAGTGGAGCCTCCTGGGCCAGCGCAGAGCAGAAGGAAACCCAGTGCACTGAGTGGCCCATCTACGCCAGGCAAGCACACACACAAACCCTCAGTCTAATGTTTATGTGTATCAGACAGGAGAAGGGGGAGAGTTCAGCTACAAGAATGGTGCTTGGGCCCACTCTGGTTTGGAATGTACTTCCCAGCAAAGGGGGAAGTCTGGCTGCCTGTGTGGAAGTAGAGGCCTAGCCAACAGAGTTTCCATGGCACAACTAAAGTGCACTACATTTTGAAAGTTTTTTTTTTTTTTTTTTAAGTATTTTTGAGACCAGATTTTCTCCGATCTGTTATTAGAGCTGTTTACTAGGCTTCGTCTTTTGGCCCAAAGCAATGTGTTGCACAACACCCACCCTCCCACTGCAAGGTCACTCCCTTCTCCTTTCTCTCTACTTTGTAGTTGGTTCTGAGTCTCCTGCCCATATGTAAAGAGGGGCGTGGGCACAAAGCACTGAACTTCAAAAGACCTTAGATGTAAAGGATTAAGCACATGCTATTCCCAGGGCTGATGTTTACAAGTGTTTCTTTTCTTGGTGCTTTGTAGCTGCCCACAATGTGGAATCAAATAGTAAAAATAAAGCACTTCTGGGAAAAAAAAAAACCCAGTTATTGTGCAATTTGAAAAAAAAAGCAAAGCAAAATAAAACACAAGAAGCCTCCTTACTGCCATCAAGTTGAATGGCTGTTCCACTCTTTTCTTGGTTTGTCTGCGTTGGCCTTTAAGCTGATGGCAGAGTGTCGGGCTAGAGGGCCCCGGGGACTATCTGTGATGTCACTCATTTTGTCTGAGGGAGAGCAAGCCCTGGGAGGTTTTAGTCCCAGACTGGCCAGCCAGCCAACCAATCTGTGGCAGAACTGAGGCCACCACAAGCTCACTACATTTTATTACCATTCTTTATTATTATCATCGTTTTATTAATGTTTTATATTAGCATAGATTACTGACTGTTTAATATGGGGAAAGAATGTGGCAGAAACATCTCCTGACCATCTGTCATGACAGTGGTCTCTGTGAGGGAGGCATTACTGCTTGCATTTTGGCAGATGAAGAAACCAAGACTCAGGTTGAGTAACAATATTACACTGCCAAATCTGTTGCCAGACCTTCAGCTCAGCACCGTGTGGTTTTAAAGCCTGTGCAGATAACGACGACAGTCACCAGGGCAGGAGAAGGCACACTCATATCCAACAGCTTCTCTGCGCAAGACTTCTTAGAGAATGTGTCAGGATTCTATGCAGTCTGGAACATCCTACAAGGGTGGAGGAGAAATGGACCTCCCCCCACATTCCCCATCTATGCTGCCTCTTCTCCACCTATGGTCCTCTGTGTTTGCTTGTTTGTGTTGTGTTGTTTCATTTTGGTGTTTTGAGATAGTTTCTTTGCATAGCCTAGGCCATCCTGGAACCCAAAGAGATCACTGCCTCTCAAAGTGAGTGTTGGGATTAAAGTTGTGTGCCATGACTGCCTGGCTGGTTCTCTGTTTTTGTCCAGTCTCCTACGCTGGTCATCCTTTTGGTAGTGACCCTTGGTTTTGATGCTCGAAATGTGGTCATCGACATCACTTTGCAGATAGCCAGAAATGCAGACTCTGCTTCATAGATTCATACGTCCATTAAACTTTAGCCAACTCAATAGGTTTTTTCTAGATCTTTGTGGCTACTGAATATGGAGATGCTTTTCCGTCCGGGTCTCTTTTCCTGGGCTGTTGCCATTTACTACTGAATTCTCTCTGGGTAAATCACTCAGATACCAAGCATTTAGTCTCAGCCCCTTCCCACTTCGAACACCTCATTCCCAGACTGCCAACTCTAACTCCTCAGCTCTCTGCATCCACCTCTGGATCACTACCACACACCGCATTAGCAATTTCCTTCCGGCCCATGGCTATACAGAAATGTGCTGGAATCGTAGAGCTTGAATCTTTCTGAGACGGCATCAGCCACAGTAGCTGGCGAAGGGTGTGGAAAACTGATTTTGATTTGAGTTTAAATAGGTGCATTCAAGTTCAGTCAAGGCCTAGCTCTGCTATAGAAGATCTGTGTGTGACCTCTTCTCTGTCTTTCCTGGGGTTGGAAGTCTCTGCACAGCAAATTGGGGATCATTTATAATCAGGTGGGTCCTTCTGGGAATAAAAACAGGATAACATCTTGTTCCTGCCCAGGGACTAGTAGGCAATAGAGTGTGTATACAATGACCTTGTCTATTTCTGGGGATAGGGACTACAAGGCTTCTCTGACTTTTCCCCAATGCTCCTTCTCTTCCCAGGACGTAAGTGAGCAGAACAGCATGGACTGCCCTCAGCTCTACGAACCTGGACAACTGAATCTCCTTTTTAACAAGCGAAGATTTTTCATCTGTGTGGCACATGGAATTTACACCTCATTAATCCTTTTCTTCATTCCCTACGGTGCCTTTTACAACGTGGCTGCAGAAGACGGGCAGCACATTGCTGACTACCAGTCCTTTGCAGTTACTGTGGCCACATCTTTGGTCATTGTGGTCAGCGTCCAGGTAACCCTGTTCCTTAGAGCACTTCTGCTTTGGTGTGTCAGGTTTGCATAAGTAGAAGTTCACTGTCAGCTGACTCTGCTTCTTAAGGTATGGGACAGGGAGAAACCCGTGTGTGTGCGTGTGTGTGTGTGTGTGTGTGTGTGTGTGTGTGTGTGTGTGTGTGTGTGTCTGCCTTTGTCCATGCAGGAGGAAGCCAGAGGCTGATGTCAGGATGTGTTCTGCAATCATTTCTTTTACCTTATTTTGGGGGACAGGGTATCTCACCAAACCTGAGCCCCCATTTCAACTGTGTTGGCTATCTGCTGAGCCCCTGTGATCTGCCCTGGGGATACAGGTGTGTGATACCACCTCTGGGTTTTTACACGAGTGCTCGGGATCTACACTCAGATGCTCTTGCACACACAGCAAGTACTTTATCCACCAGGCCACTGCTCCAGCCCCAGGATTTTCTTTTTAACTACACATTTTGAAATGAAGTCAACAATCTTTAATAAATAACAAGATAAATGTTATTTATTAAAGTGACAAATACCTGTTATCCCAGCCCTGAGAGATCAGAGCAGGAGGAATGGTCAAGGCTGGGCTACTGTGTAAGGCCTCGTCTCACAATGTGTGTGTGTGTGTATTTAAAAAGCCATACTTCTATTCCCTTCTTGTGTTTGGAGAAGCATTTCCAAGAATAACAAAAGTTTCCTATAATTTCAGACTTAATAAGTCCCAGGTTTTAAAGCGACAACTAGAACTTATTTGGCAATACATTTAAAAAAAAAATCATTTGAGAGGCTCAACTGGCACATTAAGAAGATACTTCTGAGCGGGGAGTCCTCAGTTCTGGGCTGGGCTTTGACTTGTTTTCTAGTGCAGCTCTGTTAGATGCTGGTGAGTTAGGGATCATGCAAACATCTGGTCCATTAGCACCTGCAGCACCTGACTGATGTGGTGGGCAACCCGACCTCTGTGTTATTTTGGTTTTGATTGTTGAGCAAACAGTTAGGAATCAGACAGCATCTTTGTCGAAAGTTACAGTCATCCCTGGCATTTCTTGAGCATTGGATAAATGAGGGAGATGATAAAAGGGATTTTTCTCTCTACTGATCCTATTATAAAAAAGAGTTTGTCAGGGTGTGTCCAACCATTAGGAAAAGAATAATTAAAACTGACGTGCCTTTTCAGATTATATGTGCAGTCTTCAGACACAGCCATGACCAGTTTTCAAATAGTCCAATAAGCAGTTCCCCAGGCTGAGCCTAAGACAACAACTGATTTAGCTGTGGGCTGTGATCTCTCATGAAGTTTAGAAGTCTTCAAAAGCAAGGCTCTATAGTGGAGCCTCACACAGAACTCAGGTCATAAGTGCACATATAGGAAGTTTGGAAAGAGCAGAAAAGTATAAAGAAAAATGAATATTCCCCCACAGTCCCATCTTGATGTTAATGTGGCAAAAATAATGTAGAAGTCAATTTTGTGTAATTTTATAACTTTGTTTCTCACTTACCTTAGTCTATGTATCTTGCTTTTGTATTATTCTCTGAAATGTCCCATTTCAGCTGTAATGCTTTAGCATGGAACATACTATAATCCATCAACCAGGTCCCTGTTAGATCGCTTCTCTTCTTTCTACTATGAAAAACAGCACAATACCAAACTTTCATAAGGTCTAATTCTCAATGCTTCTTTGTTACCTTAAAGTGTGTTCTTTATTGGTGTTTCGTTTGTTGGTTGGTTTGTTTGAGACAAGGTCTCACTCTCTTGGAATTCACTATATAGACCAGACTGGCTCACAACTCACGGAGATCCACCTGCCTCTGACTCTCAAGTGCTTGGATTAAAAGTGTGTGCTGTGCCACCATACCTGGCCAGGCTGTATTCTTAAAAGGAGAATTCTGAGTCCAAGGATGTATGGAGGTTTGACGTTCTTTTTAACTCATTGCAAAACATCTTCCCAAATGGATGATTTTTAGCTGAAGGGTATAAAATACCCTTCTTAGGCAGGCCTGCGTGGATAACAGATCATTACTCTGAATTAGTTCACAATAAATCCACAGCCTTTGGTTGTCTGGGAAATAATTTATGTGCACTAAAAAAAAGTCACATTCACGATTTAAACAGGATTAACTAAAAAAGAATGTTATCTCTTGAAATAATTGTAGATTTTCAGAAGCGTTGGCATTGCAGGAACAGTGCCTGTATCTGCTCAGCGTGACTTGTTGGGACCACACATGACCTGTGATGGTTACAAGAAATTACCATGGATACAGAATTACTCCCTAAACTAGAGGTGTGGCTCAGACTTCTGTAGCTAATCTGTTAATAAATTTCTCTATTCCAATGTTCAAAACGGGATTCCACAGGGTACTGTGCTATCATGTCGCCATAGTCTCTGACCTCTGATGACTTCGTGATCATTCTTCATCTCTAATCACTTTGAAGAATAGTGGTCAGGTTGTTTGTAAATGCACTGCGGTTTGCGTTGTCTAATGTTTCCCTGAGAGGAGATGGGCTACGGACTTACAGGGAGAATCAGAATAAGATGTTATGTCCTTCATGTTTCTTCCTCTTAGAGCACAGTCACTCTGTATCTGGGCGTGTCCTGTGTACATATCACATCCTCGTTGTCTGTCTGTCTGTCAGTTGATGGACATCTAGGCTGATTCCGTTTTCAGCCTGGTAGGTTGTATTGTAGCCTGTAGGGTCTAAGCACTGGGTAAGGCCGTGTTCTCACCCAGGAGTCTATAGAGTGTCACTATAGAAGCTAGCTGGCAGTGAGGAAGGTTCCCAGATAGTTAGAAATTGATTTCTGTACGTCCTGCCATCAAAGCATGTGTGTTGTTTTCAACAATAGGGCTTTACCGTCTAGTGACGGTGGTCAACCAAGATCAGTGGTGATAGTCTGGTTGTCTGGGGAGACCTCTGAAGACACCTTAGCTAACACCTCATAGGGTGGTGTTCCATGTATGACGCTGAGATTTATCCTTAATCCATGTCTTTTGGAAACAACACTATCTACTCATACAGGGAACCCCCAGCCAAACTCCCCTTTAAGCTGTCATCCCATCTCCTTTCTTACCACATGCATTCTCTTCCCTCTTTCATGAAAAGTTTCTGACCTTTTGATGTTCACAGACACCCTGAGTAAAACATACAAATCTAAAAATGCAAAGCTAGGATTCACAGTTGAAGAAGCGAGCAGCCACGGCCTTTCTGGGTCTGGATTCTCACCTGGTCTAACATTTTCCCTTATGTCTATTTTTGCACAGATTTTATAATTCTATTTTTCTTTACAACTTAGTTTAATTCCATTGTTTATATGTACCACGTTTTCATTATTTGTTCACCGGTTGATGGTGAACACGTCCTGCCTGTGGGAATAAAGCAGCAACATTCACGGTTGTACAAGCGTCCCTGCCTGAGGTAGAGTGTAGAGTCTTTGGGTGTGTGCCTAGGAGTAGTACATACAGATCAATTAGCTTCACTTTTCGTTTTCTTGCACAACTACCACACTGATTTCCATAGTAGCTATAGCAGTTTACACTCCTACTAACACTATATAAGGTGTCCCCTTTCCTGAGAACCTCATTAGCATTTGTCGACATCAGCTTTATTGATCTTAGCTATTCTCAATGGGGTGAGGTGGAATCTGGACGTATTTCTAATTATAACCAAATGTTTTACAATCTTGTTCTAGATCTTTCTTCATCCACCTTGAATGAAACAAGTTTGGAGCTTTTTTCCTCTAGCTTTTTAACTTTTTTTTTTGTATTGAAATAGATTTTTTTCCTCACAAAATATATCCCAGTTACAGTTTCCTGTCCAACTCCTCCCAGTCGCTCCCATCTCTCCTTCCATCTGGACCCACCCCCTTTGTGTCTGTCATTAGAAAACAGACTTTTAAGAGAATATCATATCATCATACCATGTGCTAAAACAAAGACTAATGGATCAGAACTGCATTCACATGTGTGTCAATCATGCTGATTTAGAAGACCCTGTTCCCTTGGTGTCCTCCAGCCCCTCTGAGCCTTACACTCTTTCTGCCTCCCTTTCCAAGGGCTCCCTGAACCCTGAAGGAAAGGATCTGATGAATCATTCCACTTAGGTCTTAGTGTTTTAAGGTCTTTCACATGCATGTCTGCCTGTGGGTCTCTGTATTTGTTTTCATCTACTGCAGGAATAAGCTTCTGTGAGGTTGGCTGAGCAAGGTGCTGCTCCAGGTGTGTAGCAGAATGTTGCGTTACTGCTACTTTTAGTTTTTCTATAATAATGGTATTTGCTTTTACCCCAGTGCTTTCAAGTCTCAGGCTCTTGGCCACTCAAGCAGTGTCAGGTGTGGGTTCCATCTTGTGGAGTGGGCATGAAGCCAAAGCAGATATTGGTTGGTTGTCCCCACAAGCTCTTGGTCATCATTGCATTAGCATATCTTGTTGCATGACACCGTTATAGGGTTTGTGGCTGGGTTATGGTTTGAGATTGTTTTGATTTTTTCCCTTCCTCTGTCTTTACTCTTTTTTTTCTATTGCATATTTTAATTTACATTTCAAATGTTATCCTGTTTCCTGGTTTCCAGTAAATAAACCCCCTATCCCATCCCTCTTCCTCCTTCTATGAGGGTGTTCCCCCATCCATCTACCCATACTTTCCCGCCTATGCCCTGACATTCCTTTATACTGGGTGTCAAGCCTTGGCAGGACCAAGGGCTATTCCTCCCATTAGTGCCCAACAAGGCAATCCTCTGCTACATATGATGATGGAGCCATGGGTCCCTCCATGTGTATCCTTTGAATGGTGGTTTAGTCCCTGGGAGCTCTGGTTGGCTGGTTATGTTGTTCTTATGGGGTTGCAAACCCCTTCAACTCCTTCAGTCCTTTCTCTAACTCCTCAAATGAGGCCTTGTTCTCAGTTCAGTGGGTGTCTGCAAGCATTCGCCTCTGTATTGGTCATGCTCTGGCTGATTCTCTCAGGAGATAGCTATATCAGGTTCCTGTCAGCATGCAGTTCTTGGCATCAGCAATATTGTCTCGGTTTGGTGGCTGTATGTGTATGGGTTGGATCCCTAGGTGGGGCAGTTTCTGGATGACCTTTCCTTCAGTCTCTGCTCCAAACTTTGCCTCTGTATTTTCTCCTATTAATATTTTTGTTCCCCCTTATAAGAAGGACTGAAGCATCTGTGCTTTGGTCGTCCTTCTTGAGCTTCATGTGGTCTGTGGATTGTATCTTGGGTAATCCGAACTTTTGAGCTAATATCCACTTACCAATGAGTGCATACCATGTGTGTTTTTTGTGATTGGGTTACCTCACACAGGATGATATTTTCTAGTTCCATCCATTTGCCTATGAATTTCATGAAGTCATTGTTTTTAAAAGCTGGGAGTTGGGGATTTAGCTTAGTGGTAAAGCGCTTGCCTAGCAAGCGCAAGGCCCTGGGTTCTGTCCTCAGCTCCGGGAAAAAAAAAAAAAAAAGCTGAGTAGTACTCCATTATGTAGATATACCACATTTTCTGTATCCATTCCTTGTTGAAGGGTATCTGGGTTCTTTCCAGCTTCTGCCTATTATAAATGAGGCTGCTATGAACATAGTGGAGCATGTGTCCTACTTATACGTTGGAGGATCTTTTGGGTATATGCCCAGGAGTGGTATAGTTGGGTCCTCAAGTAGTACTATGTCCAAATTTCTGAGGAATTTCCAGACTGATTTTCAGAGTGGTTGTACTAGCTTGCAATCCCACCAACAATGAGTGTTCCTCTTTCTCTACATCCTTGCCAGCATCTGTTGTCACCTGAGATTTTGATCTTAACCATTCTAACTGGTATGAGGTGAAATCTCAGACTTGTTTTGATTTACATTTCCCTGATGACTAAGGATGTTGAACATTTCTTTAGGTGTTTCTCAGACATTAGATATTCCTCAGCTGAGAATTCTTTGTTTAACTCTGCACCCCATTTTTTAATTCTCTGTAGTCTAACTTCTTGAGTTCTTTGTATACATTAGATATTAGCTCTCTATCGGATGAAGGATTGGTAAAGATCTTTTCCCAATCTATTGGCCGCCATTTTGTCCTAATGACAGTGTCCTTTGCCTTACAGAAGCTTTGCAATTTTATAATATCCCACATGTTGATTCTTCATTTTAGAGAATAAGCCATTGGTATTCTGTTCAGGAAATTTTCTCCAGTGCCCATGTGTTCGAGGATTTTCCCCACTTTTTCTTCTATTAGTTTGAGTTGGAGGTCCTTGATCCACTTGGACTTGAGCTTTGTACATGGCGATAAGAATGGATGGTTTTGCATTCTTCTCATGCTGACCACCAATTGACACAACACCATTTGTTAAAAATGCTGCCTTTTTTCCACTGGATGGTTTTAGATCCTTTGTCGAAGATCAAGTGACCATAGGTTTGAGGGTTCATTTCTCAATCTTCAATTCTATTCCACTGATCTACCTGCCTGTCTCTGTACCAACACCATACAGTTTTTATCACTATTGCTTTGTAATACTGCTTGAAGTCAGGGATGCTGATTCCCCTAGAAGTTCTTTGATTGTTGAGGATAGTTTTTGCTATCGTGGGCTATTTGTTATTACAAATAAATTTGCAGATTGCTCTATCTAACTCTATGAGAAATTGAGTTGGAATTTTGATGGGGATTGCATTGAATCTATAGATTGCTTTTGACAAAATGGTCATTTTTGCAATATTAATCCTGCCAATCCATGAGCATGGGAGATCTTTTCATCTTCTGAGATCTTTTTTGATTTCTTTCTTCAGAGACTTGAAGTTCATGTCATACAGATCTTTCATTTGCTTTGTTAGAGTCACACTGAGGTATTTTATATTATTTGTGACTATAGTGAGGGTGTCATTTCCCTAATTTCTTTCTCAGCCTGTTTAGTCTTTGAATAGAGAAAGGCTACTGATTTGAGTTAATTTAATATGCAGCCACTTTGCTGAAGTTGTTTATCAGGTTTAGGAGTTCTCTGGTGGAATTTTTGGGGTCACTAAGTATACATATCATCTGCAAATAGTGACTTATTGGACTTCTTCCTTTCCAATTTGTATCCCTTTGACCTTTTGTTGTCTAATTGTTCTGGCTAGAACATCAAGTACTATATTGAATAAGTAAAGAGAGAATAGGCAGCCTTTTTAGTTCCTGATTTTAGTGGGATTGCTTCAAGTTTCTCTCCACTTAATCTGATGTTGGCTACTGGTTTGCTGTATATAACTTTTACTATGTTTAGGTATGGGCTTTGAATTTCTGATCTTTCCAAGATTTTTTTTTCCCTTTCTTTTTTTTCGGAGCTGGGGACCGAACCCAGGGCCTTGCGCTTGCTAGGCAAGCGCTCTACCACTGAGCTAAATCCCCAACCCCCTCCAAGATTTTTAACATGAAAGGGTGTGTTGATTTTTTGTCAAATGCTTTCTCAGCATCTAATGAGATGATCATGTAGTTTTTTTTTCTTTGAGTTTGTTTATATAGTGGACTACATTGATAGATTTCCATATATTGAACCATCCCTGCATCACTGAGATAAATCTTCATAACAATGATTGATGATCGTTTTGATGTGTTCTTGGATTCAGTTTATAAGAATTTTATTATCTTTGCATCAATATTTATAAGAGAAATTGCTCTGAAGTGTTCTTTCTTTGTTGGGTCTCTGTATGGTTTAAGGAGAAGCATAATTCTATGTGGCTTCATAGAAGGACTTGGGTAGTGTTCTTTCTGTTTCTATTTTGTGGAATAGCTTGTACAGTATTGGTAATAGGTCTACTGTGAAGGTCTGATAGAATTCTCTACTAAACCCGTCTGGTCCTGGTTTTTTTTGGTTAGGAGACTTTTAATAGGTGCTTCTATTTCTTTTGGAGTTATGGGACTGTTTAGATGGTTAATCTCATCCTGATTTAACTTTGGTACTGGTATCTGTCTCAAAAATTGTCCATTTCATCCAGATTTTCCAGTTTTATTGAATATAGGCGTTTGTAGTAGGATCTGATGATTTTTTAAAATTTCTTCAGAATCTGTTGCTATGTCTCCCTTTTCATTCCTGATTTTAATTTGGATAATATCTCTGTGCCCTCTTATTAGACTGGCTAAGTGTTTATCTATCTTGTTGATTTTCTCAAAGAACCAGCTCCTGTTTTTGTTGATTCTTTATATAGTTCTTTTTTTTTCTATTTGGTTGATGTCAGCCCTGAGTTTGATTATTTCCTGCCATCTACTCCTCTTGGGTATATTTGCTTCTTTTTGTTCTAGAGCTTTTAGGTGTGCTGTCAAGCTACTAGTGTATGCTCTCTCCAGTTTCTTTTTGGAGGCACTCAGAGCACTGCTTTCATTGTGTCCCATAAGTTGTACCTTTATTTTCATTAAATTCTAAAGTCTTTAATTTTTTTCTTTATTTCTTTATTTCTTCCTTGACCATGTTATCATTGAGTAGAACATTGTTCAGCTTCAGTGTGTATGTGGGTTTTCTGTCATTTTTGTTGTTATTGAAGACCAGCCTTACGGTGTGGTGATCTGATCAGCTGCATGGGATCATTTCAATCTCCTTGTATCTGTTGAGGCCTGTTTTGTGATCTGATCAATTTTGGAGAAGGCACCATGAGGTGCTGAGAAGAAGGTATATCCTTTTGTTTTAGGATGAAATGTTCTATAGATATTTGTTAAATCCATTTGGTTCTTCTCTTAGATTCTCTGTGTCTTTGTTAAGTTTCTGTTTCCATGAGCTGTGCATTGCTGAGGGTGGGGTGTTGAAGTCTCCCACTATTATTATGTGAATTCAGTGTATTCTTTGAGTGTTGGTAAGGTTTCTTTTATGAATGTAGGTGTCCTTGCGTTTGGAGCATAGATATTCAAGATTTTTCCTTTGATGAATATGAAGTATCCTTCCTTATCTTTTTTTAATAACTTTTGGTTGAAAGTTGATTTTATACCACATTAGAATGGCTACTCCAGCTTGTTTCTTCAGACCATTTGCTTGGAATTTGTTTTTCCAGCCCTTTTCTCTGAGGTAGTGTCTGTCTTTTTCACTTAGGTGTGTTTGCTGTATGCACCAAAATGCTGGGTCCTTTTTATGTATCCAGTCTGTTAGTCTATGTCTTTTTATTGGGCAGTTGAGTCCATAGATGTTGAGAGTATTAGGGACCAATGATTGTTGTTTCCTGTTATTTTTGTTGTTAGAGGCGGAATTATGTTTGTGTTGCGCTCTTCTTTTGGGTTAGTTGAAATTAGATTACTTTTTCCTTTTTCTATGGTATAGTTTTCCTCCTTCTGTTGGAGTTTTCCATCTCTTATCCTTTGTTGGGCTGGATTTGTAGAAAGATAGTGTGTAAATTTGGTTTTGTCATGGAATATCTTGGTTTTTCCATCTATGTTAATTGAGAGTTTTTCTGGAGATAGTAACCTGGGCTGGCATTTATTTTCTCTTAGGGTGTGTATGACATCTGTCTAGGATCGTCTGGCTTTCATAGTCTCTGGTGAGAAGTCTGGTGTGATTCTGATAGGTCTGCCTTTATATGTTACTTGACCTTTTTCCCTTACTGCTTTTAATATTCTTTCTTTATTTTATGCATTTGGTGTTTTGACTATTATGTGACAGGAGGAATTTCTTTTCTGGTCCAATGTATTTGGAATTCTGTAGGTTTCTTGTATGTTTATGGGCATCTCTTTCTTTAGGTTAAGGAAGTTTTCTTCTATAATTTTGTTGAAGATATTTACTGGCTCTTTAAGTTGGGAGTCTTTGCTCTCTTTTGTACCTATTATCCTTAGGTTTGATCTTCTCATTGTGTCCTAGTTTTTCTGGATGTTTTGGGTAGGGAGCTTTTGGCTTTTTGCATTTTCTTTGACAGTTGTGTCAATGTTTTCTATGGAATCTTCTGCTCTTGAGGTTCTCTCTTCTATCTCTTGTATTCTGTTGGTGATGCTTGTGTCTAGGACTCCTGATCTCTTTCCTAGGTTTTTTATCTCCAGGGTTGTCTCCCTTTGGGATTTCTTTATTGTTTCTATTTCCATTTTTATTTTTGGTTGTGAGCCTAGCCTTTAACGGCTGAGCCATCTCTCCAGCCCCTATTTCCATTTTTAAATCCTGGATGGTTTTATTCAATTCCTTCATCTGCTTGGTTGTGTTTTCCTGTAATTATTTAAGGGAATTTTGTGTTTTCTCTTTAAGAGCTTCTACCTGTTTACCCGTGTTGTCCTGTATTTCTTTAAGGAAGTTATTTATGTCTTTCTTAAGGACATCTGACATTATTAGTTGTGATTTTAAATCAAAATCTTGCTCTTCCAGTTTGTTGGGGTATCCAGGGCTTCCTGTGGTGGAGGAACTGGATTCTGATATTGCCAAGTGCCCTTGGTTTCTGTTGCTTAGGTTCTTGCCCTTGCCTATAGGCATCTGATTATCTCTGGCATTAGCTGGTCTTGCTGTCTCTGACCCTCCTGTAAGTCTGTGTGTCAGCACTCCTGGAGACAGGCTTTCTCCTAGCAGGATCTGTGTACAGAGAAATGTATATACAGTGATTCTTCTTATAACATGGACCAGGCTATTTTCTTTTGCTGGTGATGAAATGACAAGTGGTGGAAGAACAAATTGCAGGTTTTGGTTTACTGTCATGGTAGCCCGATACACCAGATAATTAGCAGGTCTTGACCAGGATGGACTGCAGAGCTCTCTTCAGTTGTAATGATCCTATAGTTCATAGTCTTCTGCTTCTAGTGTCTTTAGTGCTGCTATGCTTCAGAGGGCAGCAAACTGCAATGGGAGGGGAACATTTTCCTGTGTCTAGAGAGGGATGTGTTTATGCTATGGATAGAGTCCCTTCAGACAGAGTCTATAGTCCTTTACCTCCATGTCTCCTGAGGCTTCTGCTGTGTAAATAGTATTGCTGCTGCCACACAAGATACAGGAAGGGAAGAAGGGACACATTCCTAGACCACACAAAGTCTATGACAAAAAGTCAGAGATTCTTCTTTTCTGTAATTTGAGGAATGTAAGAATGGAGTCATTGGAATGAGTTAGGATCGTCATATAAAAATGTCACACCATCTTATAAAATTAGTAAAAATAAAACTCTTGGCATTTCACTTCCTGAGGCCATTTTAACCTTGGCAGATACAGTTGCCCATATACCTAAGCTCTAGACACTTGTCTAGCACTTGCCACTCTCTTGTGTGTGTACAGAAGCGGAGGTCCAGTAATCTTCATGTTCCAGCATACCCCTGGAGGCAAACATCTGTGTACATGATTTTTTATGCCTAAAAGGCTTATCTTTTTGCATTTGGCTTTATTTGCAGATAGCTTTGGACACGAGTTACTGGACCGTGGTTAATCACGTCTTCATCTGGGGCAGCGTTGCTACCTATTTCTCCATTTTACTTGCTATGCACAGTGATGGTGTCTTTGGCATCTTCCCTCGACAGTTCCCCTTTGTTGGTAAGTAATCCTACTTGTTGTAAGGCCTGCTGCATACTTAAAGTCCTTTGTCTTTATGATTTGTTTTTGTGTTGTGTGGGAGCTAGAAATGGCCAGTACTCTTTCTTCTAGGAATTGACTGGTGTACCTGAAGCCTTCCAGACATGAAAGAGGTTCCTAGAGACTGCTTTTTTTTTCTTGCCAGATAGAACTTATACGTTCCCATGGCTGAGATGTACTAGGCTGTGTCCTAGAAGACAAGGGGTATTTACAGCCTGTGAAAAGTTTCTTTATTACAAAACAGGAAGGAGGGGGAAATAGCCAGCTCTCCTTGTATCAGGCTATCACCATCATATCTGTCAGAGTTCTTCCACAGACATCATCTGCTTTTAGATGAAAGAGAAGTGATTGATAAGTTATAGCCCTCTATAAATTTCTGAACATCCTTCCAGAAGTGGCCAGAAGAGAAGGCTGGATAGGTGTAAGGGATCGAAGACCAGCTTAATAAATTGTGTGATGTTGAACAAATTTGCTTTCCTTTCCATGATTTAATATTTATCTATAACTGGACTATTAATGGTTCCTATTTTTAATATAGAAAGTAAGTTACTACAAATGAGTTACTACATATAAAGCATTAGGATGGACCCTGGTTAAATAAATAGTGATTCTGATGATAGTTGAGTGTTTGTCTTGGTTAGGGTTCCTACTGCCGGGACAAAACACCCATGTCAAAAAGCAACTGAGGGAAGAAAGGGTTTATTTCATCTTACCTTTCCTGACTTCTGTCCATCATGAAGGGAGGTCAGGGGCAGAGACTCAAAGTCAGGAACCTAGAAGCAGGAACTGTTGTAGAGGCCACAAAGGAACATAACTTATTGACTTGCTCTCCATGGCTTGCTCAATCTGCTTTTTTATAGCACCCCAGATGACTAACCCAGCGGTGGTCCCACCCACAATGGGCGGGGTCCTCACATATCAATCTAATTAAGAAAGTAGACTATAAACTTGCCCACAGCCAAGCTTATAGAGAGTCTTCCTTCCCAAATAACTCTAGCTTGTGTCAAGTTTACATAACACTAGCCACCCATAGTATTATTATGCAAGAAATTGTGACTTGAATATATTTGAGGGCATCATGGGAGAATTTGGATGTCTGATGGGCTATCAAGGAACCCCTAAAATTCCTTCAAGCCTTGAAGTTACATTATTCAATAAAGAGGATACATCCAGTGTTCCTATGTTAAGGTCCACACTTCAAAATAATTCTGCCAAGATCACTGACTTTTACACAAGAGCCATTAATACACCTTCCAAAAAGTTTGGAAATCTCTATAGCAGGTGAATAAGTAAGGAACAGAGATTTTCTGACTTCATCTCAACAATTTAGAAGATGACACTCAGTGACAATCCTTTGAGCTCAAGCAGTTAGCACAGCACTCTGAGTCCATTCTCTGATTACCTCAGCCTAGAAAAGGCTGTGTCAGAAGGGTCACAGGCTTGGTTTGAAAGTGGTGGTCTGCACCAAGGCTTGGGCTCTGTTTCCATCCAGTCATGTGCGTAAGTGAGGGGACGCTGTTCTTCAGATTTGCCCATTCTTACATATACAGTAACCACTTCAAATCCTAACAGTCTTGCTCAGTACACCACATTAATACTTTGTTTACCAAAAGATTCCAACCGTGTAGAGGCACGTTGGTTAGTCATCAGAACATGCCAGTCAGGAAAGGAAGGCTCATGAACTGTTTTTAAATTTCTGCTTATTTACTTATTTCTGTGTTACCGAATCTTGAATGTTTGGTGCCTTTCCAATCCGAAAGACCACTCTAACATGCAAAATGAGACTGCTTCCCCTGGGGAATGTAGTTTGTGTGCGGACTAATCCTTTTAACTTAAGCACAGGCTATTCCATGAATTAATTACTGGAATCCAATGAAAGTTTACAAAAGTTAGATCAACATTGGGGTTTTCTAAAAGCAAAACAAAAGAAAGAAAGTAAGTAAGAAAGGAAGAAAGAGAAGAAAAGTAAAGTTTTTTTCCTTAGTAACCAGCAGAAGGGAGGGGCGTGGCTTTAAAGTGAAGCTTGTTTTTCTCCACGTTGTCTGTGGGTAATGAGCTTCAAGGAGCTCAAAAAGACATTTAATTGATTGAATCAAGTTTGTTTCTGCCCTTGGCTTGCAACAACTGGAGTTGGCTGCTCTTTGGTAGACAGATTTACTTCCCAAAGCCAGGAAAAACAGACATACCAATCAGTTGCCAAACTCTCATACCCAAAGCTCATTCGGATGGTGTTAACACGGGCGCACTGGATGAGGACCTGGCTGGTTGGAGGTATCATGATGACTCTCTAGAGAATGAGCAGGGGCAGGGATGGTGTAGTCCCACAAAGTCTGCCTGCCCTCATTGCTGCCTTGATTAGACAAACAACAACTATGTGAGAAATGAGGGTAAAGTCTGGGAGCTGGCTCCAGGCTTGGCAGTGAGTTTCTCTGGCCTGCCATTTCTTATGTTGGGTAGTTGACTCAGTGGTCATAGGGGAACTCTCCTCATCAAACCGGGAACCTCCAGGATCTCCCCAGATCTTCAGCTCAGAATCAAGGGAGCATCAAAGAAATAGCAAGTTCCTTTTGAGGCAGCTTTTCTGAGCTGTTGCCTAGAAGTTTGAAGGCTACCGTTGTGCTAGATGTGGTGTTTCCTTATGACACAGTCAGTCAGTGAGGCCATTGTTTGGGAATAGGCCTGCATCAAATCATTAACCGGAAATTCTAAACTGGTCATAGATCATGAGGTCGAAAGGAAGGAACAGAAGTTGGAAGGAGCCTGGGTGAGAGAATGCTTCATCAGGCTAGCACTGCCCCAGGCTTTCATAATAACGCCAAAGTTTTTTCTTTAGATGCTTATAGGTGTCAGTTTAATTCATAACAACTAACTATAAATTAATTTATATAATTATAGAGATTTTATAGCAATTCGGTGTTTTATAGCCAGGCTGTCTATGTCTCTTTAATGGCAGGAAACGCACGGCGCTCCCTGAGCCAGAAATTTGTTTGGCTCGTGGTTCTCTTGACAGCAGTGACATCAGTCATGCCAGTTGTGGTGTTCAGATTTCTGAAGATGCATTTATACCCAAGCTTGAGTGATCAGGTATGTCCGAGACACCGTGAGTACTTGAAGGATGGTTGGTGGCCTTCATGAATGATGTCCTTCTTTGTCCAAACAGATGCACAGGAATGACTAAGGAAATTTTCATAGGTCCATGGCTTCATAACAGAGTAGATGATAATCTCCCCCACATGTTTCTTGAACATACTAGTCCTGAATGTCAGCGAAGAGAGGTATATTGGGCTATCGGTGGGTATGGAGTGATAGGTTAGAAGTACTTTTACCCCTGACTCACTGGAATCATTTTTAAGTATTACTTTAAGAGAAGGGCAAGCGACAGGGAAAGCCTGAACAGGTCATGTGAAGGGGTCTCACCATTTGGATAGAAATAGAGTATTGACTTTGGGAACTAAGTAAGACCTGTTACCTGCTGAGCAGGTTTTAAAAGGGCCCAGCAGCATTCTGGTGGACTGGGAATACGGAGCCAGAAGGACAACAGAAAGAATATGGTGAAGAAAGAAGCCTGGACCAGACATTGGAGTAGATCCCAATGGCTCATAGGAAACAATACAACTAAAGCAGTGCTGGGCTAGGCTGAGGCTCAGGACACTGAAGAGGAGGAGAGGAAGACACACTTTACCATCCCACAAAGAAAGATGGCATGTTTCTAGAGGGAGTGAGGCCAGACCAGTAAGGCCCAGAGCTCCGAGCTTCTCTTACTGTGATGTTTCTTACACTCTGGGGCAGAGTATGAAATAAGTCACAGAATCCTTTGTGTCTGTCCTTTTGTGTTGGTTCTGAGCTGAATCCAACCCATAAGAGCATGGGTAATCTGAAGTTGCCCATTTTTCTTGTGTTAAGGATGATTGTCATGTTTTTCTTAATGAGTACCTTCAGACCTGAAAATTAGAATTAATCACTTATGCAAAATCTCTGGTCATCTTCACTCTCTTTCCTAGGGAGATGGAAGGCATGTTGAAACCCACCCAAATGATATTTAGGCCTTAAATATTTTTTTGAGAATTATTCATGAGAGTTGATGGTGCATTCACCCTGTCAGGTCTCAGGGACATTATCAGGAATCTGTCCCTCTGGGTTGTTCTGTCCCCTTTTTGACAATGTTTCCTGAGCCTCTGAGGTAGGGGCTGTGTTGTAGATGTTCTTTAAAAGGCAACACCTTCATATTTGTAAATCACACACACACACACACACACACACACACACACACACACACACACACACACGGGCATGTGTGTGCATGTCAAACCAGAATAAATGAAAACCCCAAAAGTCTCACGACACGTTGACCTCCCATAAGAGGAAGAAAATTCTGACTCTAATTTCTGAAAATTTTCTCCTAAACCAGTTATTAGTGACGCAGGATCCAGAAAACCTCTGAAAGGGAAAGAGAGGTGAAAGACTGAGTACTGGGACTATAGACATACTATTTCTATACAAAACTATGCTTAAGACCCCAGGCTCTGTTCTCAACACTGTTACTGAAGCAAAGCAACCCCCTCCCCCAACTCACCATACAGCCCATGAAATTGAGTCAGTAATGAATTTTATTGGACTATTTCTTGTTTACATGAGAATTTTTTTTTGGTAGGGAAAAATTGATTAGTGCCTAGTGTCATCTTTGGGATGGAGAATTTTAGGACTTTAGGCTTAAAGCTTCCTTTTGGAGTAAAGGCAAAGATTTTCTTGTTGTAGATGTTAATTAAGTAACACAAATGGCTTTTGTTTTACTCGGTGGCTGAGTGTCTGGGGTCCAATGTTTGGGTTCATGGTTGCGCTGTGGCTCTCTTCCTCCCCAGATCCGCCGGTGGCAGAAGGCTCAGAGAAAGGAAAGGCCCCTGCGAAGCCGAAGGCCTCAGACCCGCAGGTCAAGCTCCAGAAGATCCGGATATGCGTTTGCTCACCAAGAGGGATACGGAGAGCTCATCACATCTGGAAAAAATATGCGAGCTAAAAGTCCAGCCCCAACATCAGGGCTGGAAAAGATGCTTTATAGTAACACAAGCTGGATTGGAAATTTATGTAAGAAAACCACAGACGTGGTGAGCGGCTTTAGTCATGATAAGACAGTGAAACTGTGAGTCGAGAGGGAACTTGACCACAAGCCGTCTTTTCACCTCATCTGGGGCTGAGCGTAGGCTGCTCGGGGGCCAAGAGCAGGGCAGATCACATTGCTTAACTTAAATCCGTGGCCTCCAGCTGCCAACGCCTGTCAGATAGTGATGTTTTCTGCAGGATTCCTTGCCAGATGGGCACTGTCCAATCTGTGATTCTGTGGACCAAGGCCTCATGGGACAAGTACAGATTTTTATTAACTTAAACACCAATCCATCCAAACTTTGAATCTTATTTATGGAAAAAAGATTTGTAAATTAGCATCTATGTTAGATGGGCCTTAGGTATGTAAAAGGGTACGTTCCAATGATGTGTTTCAACCAAAAAACGCATGTCGACAGATATGCCATGTATGTGAAGAGCCACTTTTTCAAATGCAATTACAGAATTTAAAGTATGCAGTGTGGTGCTCTCAGATTGAGAGTCAGTCTTTCTCTAGACTTGAGCTCCCCTTTCCAGGACAGCAACGCCTTCCATGCCCGAAGAATGCATTAAAATGTCTGTCTGTTATACAAACAGGGACAAAATAAAGCAACTGAATGTCCCTGCAGAGGGACTGCAAACATGGTCTGATTTATAGAGTGTTCAGACTGTTCCACGTGGGGACACAATCCCAGAGTGGCTCCTCTAACGTCCCTAATGTTTCAATGACTTGTGTGACAATGTCAGTAGCAATCTGCTGCACACAGATGCAGACGGAACTGTCAGAGGGATAGAACACCGCCCTTTATCGACAGTGTTCCATGCAGCCCGTGGGCAAATGCTGCTGACAGATTCCATTTTAAAACTTGAGAATTAAAAGGAAGCGAGTCAATGGGCAGTCTCTACTGTTAAATAGTTCACTCAGGAGTAGACCATTGAGACTCAGTTCCTTTTAGCAACTAGCTGACCTGTTTATGACTCAAACATACATCTAAATGCATAGATGCATAGATGAAGCTGATTTTTACAACAGACATTGCAGCCCGATTTGGGATTGATAGGCGAGTCACTAGCATATTTCCTTTATAAGGTTCTGTGTTCAAATCGCTGCTGACGCCCACTTACCTCTGTGATGGGGAGGTGATGTGCCTTTCCCGAGACTCAGTTTCCTCCTCTACAAAATGAGGATGTACTACCTACCTCACGTGGTTGATGACCATCAAGCACAAATATTCGAATCATTAGAAACACAGTTCTCACGAGTGCTGTACAATTTAGGGTTTAGCTAGCTCATCATCAGAGCCGCAGAGCAACTGAAGAGACATCAGGACCTGGGACACCGGTCTCGAGTGGGGCTGTCAAAGAAATGAGGCTGCTAAGAAGGATAGAAAGCGAATAAAACTGTAGCCTGGGGAATAGATTTATCCACAAGGAGGTAAAGCAAACCAAATCGAAAACGGCAAAAAAACAAACAGTCATGGTTTCCAAAAATCAGCCTTTAGCGCTCTAGCCTTCTTTCTCTGGTTCCCAGTCAATTGCTGATCAACCAAAACTACTTTCCACAAAGAGCTTTTAATCTTGTGCCATCTTGATAGATGATGTGCTGGGATGGTGTTAATAGGTCAGTGTCCCCTGCCCAGTTCCTTTTGATTTCTAAGCCTAATTTTTCCTAATATATAATCTGTAGGCAGTAGCCTAATACCTGGAGCCTTTACCCAGAGCAAATGCTTGTAGCTCTTCCTTTTTCTATACATATCTACCTAGGAAAAAAAGGTGAGATTTTCATGTCTAATAATCAGCTTCAGTGTGCTTATGTTTTATAACAATTTTGAAAACTTTGGAAATTTCCAATAAATCTGTTGCCATCATTGGTGTTTGATGTTTTCTTTCTTTCTTATTGGGAGCTCACTGGGAAACGTTTGCTATAGTGTGTTAGCTCTCTTGCTTGAATTCTCTCTCTCTCTCTCTCTCTCTCTCTCTCTCTCTCTCTCTCTCTCTCTCCCCCTCTCTCCCCTCCCCATCTTCTCCTCCACTTACCCCTGTCCCTCCTTAATATGCCTGGGTAAAATATATGTCCTTTTTAGCACTGGAGTCAAGAATTAGATGAACCAATTGGATTCATGTGCAATACTAGAAACAGTCAATTTGGCAAGTTCAGTTCAAATTTTAGAAGGTCATTTATAAACAGATAGTTCATGAGAATTGTGGGAGAAACATTTTATTAGTTTTATTGTGGTCTTAGGAAAACCAAATAAACATACACACACACAGCCTACTTTAAGATACTGAGCTATAGGGGATCATTTTAAAGCTGAAGATGAAAGTCAGGGTGCTGGGTGAAGATGTGATTGTACATAAATGTATCAGATTATTTGGGAAATCTCCCTTTTAAAAAATATACTTAGAACTTGTGTTGCTAACTTTGATTTTGGAAACACCAGGAGGCTGAGTTTGAACTATTATAAGCGAGAGCAAATTGCATTACCCCAGAGTGGGTGTGCGATATTTGCTGCCCTCAAGGATTTATACCGAGGAAGGAAAGGAGAGAGAGAGAAGGTGAAGAAAGGGAAGGGGAGGAAAAGAGGCGGGGGGCGGGGGCAGGCATTGTTAGTTTTATGTTTCTTGAGATGGCTTGATTCTAAGCAAATATGATCAATGCTTTGAAAGAAAAGAAACCACAGGAGTAGAGACTTAAATAACAAAACATCTTCACATCCTGTGTGTGCTCAGGGAAAACCTTCTGGAACAGAGCCGGGAATTCTGGCTTCCATATCAGCGTCTTGCTGCTGACACCTAAGGAGTTTGTATCTTCATTCGTCATCTGGGAAGCTGGACAGATTGGACTCCAAGGTCTTTTCCCATTTGTCTGTTCTGCGACCCATCCTGGTCCTCTACACTGCTCCGTGCAGTTGGCTTTGATGGTTGGGAGCCTGAGGAGGAAAGGAGAAAGGGGGTAAGCAAGTGGAATCAAGCTGGATGATGCTCTTTTAAGGGCGGGACCTGCCTCCTGTACTATTTATGTTCATCTACAACAGTCCCTTTCTTGGCTCTTGACAGAGGTGCTGCCTCTATGGTGGTGTTTCTCCCAGATTTTGCTGGATACAAATCAATCTCTCTCTCTCTCTCTCTCTCTCTCTCTCTCTCTCTCTCTCTCTCCTTTCTTTGCTACCATTTTGATATCAAACATATACAGACCAGAAGGTCAGATCCTCCTTGGTAAGTGAGAGGAAGGCCATTTAAAATATCATTGCCTTGCCTGGAGTCGGGTTGAAAACAGCACCCGAGGGACATTCTTCACGATCACAGAGCACTAAGGCAGTGTGCGCATGCCTTCAGACATGTTGGTCCACAGAGCCAGTAGTGTCCAGCACACCTATGCTCAGGCTGTTTCTAGCAAACCGAGGTATGGTTTGATGAAGTGCTGAACTCCCTTTGACACTTCACAGAAAGGCCTGTTCTCCAGTCAGGCACTAGATTGTACACGCAAGAAAAGCAAACATGTCTCAAAGTGGGGGCAAACTTTAGAACGAATCAGAAAGCCTTGCCTACTGTTTTACCCTAATCAATTGGATCACTTTGTATGTATCTAACCAGGGTCCCTAAGATTGGTTAAACTGGTCATAATTGTTGATTATGTCTTGGAATGATTTTGTCTTCGTGACTAGAGGAGGAAGGGAGGATCCAGAAGCAGCGACTTGTGGCGTTCGGTGGGTTTTGCGGGTCGTGTGTTAGATAACCGTGAGGAGCTATGATTTCCAGTTTTGTACTAACATCTGACGAAAGGTCTGCAGTTCACTCTACTGCGTCACATATAATTCCTCACCAGGAAATCACAGACTTTTGCAATTGTCGAAGCCAAGGCTTCTGCAGAACTGTCTGGTAGCCAGGGATACTTGGCCCTCATATTTCCAAGTGCTCATTTCAACAGACTTGGAGGCTTGCTGGGCGAAACTCGAGGTTTACAGTTAAGATTTAACCAAGAAGGAGGCTTATCTGCCCTGAAATTTCAAAACTCCCTGGGAGATCTATTCTGAAATCAATGTCGAATGTAAACCCGCTTTGAGATGCATGCGTAAATGCCCAGAGTACAGAAACCGATGAGTTGGCCTGAAGTCTCTGGATATCTCAATTTGACCTCCATAAACACAAGTTTAAATTTTTAATCAATTACAGCCCCAGAAATATACAGAAAAATCTTATTGGATCAGCATACAGGCTGACCCTTAGTTTGGAAATAAAGTAACCATCTGTCTGGTTGTTCTCACTTTTGTCGCCTGTATGTCCTTATTCCCAGTGTTTTAGGCAAGCACTAATGGTGACGTTTGGTGGCTGATGGTTTATTCTGGCTCCTGTTGTGGTCATCTCTGTATAGAAGGCAGCATTGTACAGATATTTAAACATAAGACAGAACACAAAACACGGACAGAAATTATACTGACTACATATAGAGCAGCCCCAGAAAGAATTTATTTAACCAAATGTTTATTAGAAAATTGAAATGTACATGATACAAACTGATGAAAGACGAAAGATCAAGATCAAAATGAAAGTTAAGCTCAATTGGAACAGTTAAATGTGCAGATGTGTAAAAAAAGAAGACTAAAAAAAGAAGGCTTCCACAACGTTTTGATAAGGATTACTAATTAGAAGAGGAAATACAGGGTGCCCACCAAAGATGACCAATCAGACACAGTTTAGAGCCAGTTGAAAGTCTTTACTCCTGCCAGCAGGGACTACCCTCAGTTTTTCGGGTCCTAAGTATGGCCCCAAGTGTCCAGAGCATGGTGTTTTGAAGGCAAAAACCACATCCTGGCATCTTTCTTGGTAGCTACAGGGAGTTTCACAGAAGCAAGAATTCTGACAGAAAGTAAGATAAACAGTTGGAGGGGTTTCTGCACAGGCATGCAGTTTAACAGAAGCTAAGATAAGCTGTTGGCTGAGGGGGTTGGTTCCACACAGTTTAACAGAGGCTAACATAAATTAGCTGGGACATCTTGACCTCTTGGCTCCTAAAATAGAATTTGGTAATTTTCCATGGGATTTTCCATCAAGAAGATAGGATTCTAGTTAAATCTGAAATGGCCTCAGCAAGAATAGAAGATGGAGGAACCTTTGTCATGATACAAATGGAAGTAAATTTTGAACATCAATACTTGACAGAACATAATTGGGAATTTAAAACAGCTCATATATAGTCAGATGTTAGCCTCACCACACACACCCTTTTGGTTATAAATACATAGAAAACATCAAATAAGGCTTAATTACAGAGTAATTCTCTGTTGGAAGTAATCTTTTCCCTCACATGGGTCCCTGTCTATTTCCTAAAGTCTGCCCTTCCTCACTCCCACGTAGATACACATACATAAAAGTTTAGAAGTTCAGATCCCCATATGAGAGAGAACACATGCTCTTCATCTTTCTGAGCCTGGGTTACATCACTTAATATAATATTTCCAAATTCCATTCATTTTTCTGAAAATTGCATAATTTTATTTCTTATGGCAGAATAAAACATTCCACTGTGTCTAGGCGTGCCACGCTTTCATTATCCACTACTCTGTAGATCGACGTCCAGGGTCATTCCATTCCTTGCTGTTGTGAACAGAGCATCATAGACATGAACGAACAAATACCTATTTTTGCTTTCATGAGCTGAAATCTTTTGTGCTCCCAAATGAATTTTAAAATCATTTATTCTGTGTCCTTCAAGATGGAGTGTATATTTTGATGGAGACTACTTTGACTCTGTAGGTCATTTTTGCTAAGATGGCCATTCCCAAAGTATTGATTCTTCCAGTACAAGAGGATAGACTCTCTTCCCAACTTCTAGCAAATTCTTTAATTTCTTTCTTCAGTGTTTTTAAGTTTTCATTGTAGAAGTCATTCACTTCCTTGGTTAGGTTTATTCCAACATATTTTCTGAAGAAATTTACAGTGAGATTATTTCTCTGATCTCTTCCTCAGAAGAAACAATGCTTGCTATTGGTATATCGGGAGGCTATTGACTTCTTTTTACATTCACGTTATAGTCGGCCATCTTGCTGAAAGTGTTTATCAGTTTTAGTTTTTTTTCCATTTTTTCTTTATTAACTTGAGTATTTCTTATTTACACTTTGAATGTTATTCCCTTTCCCGGTTTCCGGGCCAACATCCCCCTAACCCCTTCCCTTCCCCTTCTATATGGGCTTCCCCTCCCCATCCTCCCCCCATTGCCACCCTCCCCCCAACAATCATGTTCACTGGGGGTTCAGTCTTAGCAGGACCAAGGGCTTCCCCTTCCACTGGTGCTCTTATTAGGATATTCATTGCTACCTATGAGGTTAGAGTCCAGGGTCAGTCCATGTATAGTCTTTAGGGTAGTGGCTTAGTCCCTGGAAGCTCTGGTTGCTTGGCATTGTTGTTCATATGGGGTCTCGAGCCCCTTCAAGCTCTTCCAGTCCTTTCTCTGATTCCTTCAATGGGGGTCTCATTCTCAGTTCAGTGGTTTGCTGCTGGCATTTGCCTATGTATTTGCTGTATTCTGACTGTGTCTCTCAGGAGAGATCTACATCCGGTTCCTGTCAGCCTGCACTTCTTTGCTTCATCCATCTTGTCTAATTGGGTGGCTGTATATGTATGGGCCACATGTGGGGAAGGCTCTGAATGGGTGTTCCTTCTGTGTCTGTTTTAATCTTTGCCTCCCTATTCCCTGCCAAGGGTATTTTTGTTCACCTTTTAAAGAAAGAGTGAAGCATTCACATTTTGATCATCCATCTTGAGTTTCATGTGTTCTAGGCATCTAGGGTAATTCAAGCATTTGGGCTAATAGCCACTTATCAACGAGTGCATACCATGTGTGTTTTTCTGGGATTGGGTTACCTCACTCAGGATGATATTTTCCAGTTCCCTCCATTTGCCTATGAATTTCATAAAGTCATTGTTTTTAATAGCTGAGTAATATTCCATTGTGTAGATGTACCACATTTTCTGTATCCATTCCTCTGTTGAAGGGCATCTGGATTCTTTCCAGCTTCTGGCTATTATAAATAAGGCTACGATGAACATAGTGGAGCACGTGTCTTTTTTTTATATTTTGGGGCATCTTTTGGGTATATGCCCAAGAGAGGTATAGCTGGGTCCTCAGGTAGTTCAATGTCCAATATTCTGAGGAACCTCCAGACTGATTTCCAGAATGGTCGTACCAATCTGCAATCCCACCGACAATGGAGGAGTGTTCCTTTTTCTCCACATCCTCGCCAGCATTTGCTGTCACCTGAGTTTTTGATCTTAGCCATTCTCACTGGTGTGAGGTGAAATCTCAGGGTTGTTTTGATTTGCATTTCCCTTATGACTAAAGATGTTGAACATTTCTTTAGGTGTTTCTCAGCCATTCGGCATTCCTCAGCTGTGAATTCTTTGTTTAGCTCTGAACCCCACTTTTAATAGGGTTAATTGTCTCCTGTGGTCTAACTTCTTGAGTTCTTTGTATATTTTGGATATAAGGCCTCTATCTGTTGTAGGATTGGTAAAGATCTTTTCCCAATCTGTTGGTTGCCGTTTGTCCTAATGACCGTGTCCTTTGCCTTACAGAAGCTTTGCAGTTTTATGAGATCCCATTTGTCGATTCTTGATCTTAGAGCATAAGCCATTGGTGTTTTGTTCAGGAAATTTTCTCCAATGCCCATGTGTTTGAGATGTTTCCCCACTTTTTCTTCTACAGGGTGATAAGCATGGATCGATCTGCATTCTTCTACATGTTGACCTCCAGTTGAACCAGCACCATTTGCTGAAAATGCTATCTTTTTTCCATTTGATGGTTTTGGCTCCTTTGTCAAAAAATCAAGTGCCCATAGGTGTGTGGGTTCATTTCTGGGTCTTCAATTCTGTTCCATTGGTCTATCTGTCTGTCTCTGTACCAATACCATGCAGTTTTTATCACTATTGCTCTGTAATACTGTTGAGTTCAGGGATAGTGATTCCCCTGAAGTCCTTTTATTGTTGAGGATAGTTTTAGCTATCCTGGGTTTTTTTGTTATTCAGATGAATTTGCAAATTGTTCTGTCTAACTCTTTGAAGAATTGGATTGGTATTTTGACAGGGATTGCATTGAATCTATGGATTGCTTTTGGTAAAATGGCCATTTTTACTATATTAATCCTGCCAATCCATGAGCATGGGAGATCTTTCCATCTTCTGAGGTCTTCTTCAATTTCTTTCTTCAGAGGCTTGAAGTTCTTATTGTACAGATAAGATGTACAGTGATGAATTGAGAATAGGACCCCCGTTGAAGGAATCAGAGAAAGAACTGGAAGAGCTTGAAGGGGCTTGAGACCCCATATGTACAACAATGCCAAGCAACCAGAGCTTCCAGGGACTAAGCCACTACCTAAAGACTATACATGGACTGACTCTGGACTCTGACCTCATAGGTAGCAATGAATATCCTAGTAAGAGCACCAGTGGAAGGGGAAGCCCTGGGTCCTGCTAAGACTGAACCCCCAGTGAACTAGATTGTTGGGGGGAGGGCGGCAAGGGGGGAGGATGGGGAGGGGAACACCCATAAATAAGGGGAGGGGGAAGGGGGATGTTTGCCCGGAAACCGGGAAAGGGAATAACACTTGAAATGTATATAAGAAACACTCAAGTTAATAAAAAAAAAAAAAAGGAAAAAAAAAAAAGATGTACAGTGATGCCCTCCCTGCTTCTGCCTATGAGAAAAGACGGTAAGTCTTACTTTTATTGACTCCCTGTAATGTCTAAAGTAGTCTCTCTGTTGGAATAGTTCCTAACCTGGAAAATGTTCTAGTCTTTCTTGGAGATTCCAGCATGGTTTGGGAGGAAGTTCCTTAAGGCTAACAAACAATGGAAATAAGAGAAACCAAGGAAAAAGATGGTGGTTGAAGAATAGTTTCCAAATCCAAGGAAACTGGAATTTAAATAGGAAACAGTATCATGTGTGATCCCCAATGTTTTTGGAATAAAAGAGTTCACAAAAAGATGCCATCAACAAAACAAAACAAAAAGAGGAAGAGACTGAGGATGATGGGAAGTTTTTGTTTTTAATTGATCATCAGAAATTTTTAAAAGGGAAATCACTGTGAGAGTCATGAAGAAAACAGAATTGTAGGAAAGAAATGGATGTAGATCCACTGGGGTCCTTGGAGGAGGAGAGAACCAGGCTGTGGCTGACACTTGGAAGGCCCTTAGCTCACCCGAAGGACTCAAAGGCCAGGATGCCCTCTCCAACCTATTTGCCAGGGCTTGATGGACAGTCATTGGCCAAGGATGAGCATCGCTCAGTGCAGAGTACTTTTACATACAATCCTAACAACCCAGTGAGGTAAATAGCACCATTCCCCCAATTTTCTGGTGAGACAAACTCTCTACAAGGTAAGTAGCCTGCTCAGAGCATATGGTGAAGATGCTGGGCTTCAAATCTTGGCATGTGCCTTTTCTTGTGGCAAGTACTTTCAAATGAATACCATCTCTCATAGACCTTTAGGGCACAAACGTAGTCGTTTTAGTTCCTAGCACATTAGTTTGGGGGCACAAATATACATATGTCTCTTGAAGGCTCTTGATCCAGCAAAAGGAAGAAACTGGATTATTTTCTTCAAACATTATTGTATTTACTTTTATTTCTGCAAAAGAAATACAGCTCTTGCCTTGGCATAACACTAGACAAGTTGCCATTGTCAGTGAAGTACTGAGCTTTGGGGTTCCTACAGACACAGAAAGGGAGTCCAGCAAATGACCTGCACTCTGCTGGTTGCCCTTCTACATAGCAGGTTGTAAATTCTTCAGCATTCACTCCCCTGTAGTTACCTAGTCCCAAGACTAACCTATTCTTCGCAGTTTCATATTCCATGTCCCAGATACTCATGGTCAACCATCAGAAGTAATGTATAGAAATTCTAATCTGGTGTTGATCCTTCTTGTCCACCGTTCTTTCTCGGTGTATCTGTGTATATATGCTGTGTATATGCTACCTGGCCTTAGCAACTGAGAGAGTTACTATGGTCATATAACTTTACTCCAATTTATTTTTTATTTATTTATTTATTAGATTTCATTTATTTATTTTATGCCTGTAAGTACACTGTAGCTGTCTTCAGACACCAGAAGAGGGCATCGGATCCCATTACAGATGGTTGTGAGCCACCATGTGGTTGCTGGGAATTGAACTCAGGACCTCTGGAAGAGTAGTCAGTGCTCTTAACTGCTGAGTCATCTCTCCAGTTTATTTTTTAAACCATCTATTTTATTATATGTTTATTGTTATTATTTATTATTGATCTCTTACTGTACCTAATTTATTTTTGAATTTCATTATAGATATGTGTGCTGGATAGTTTTATGTCAACTTGACCCAAGCCATAGTCATATAACCTTGGTATTGCAAGTCATTTACTACAGAATTTCTCCACATTTTTCTATCCTGCTTATTCTGACCAATGATGTAACCTGTTGTTAACCCTTTCTCCCTTCCTTATTTCTCTATACAACCAAACCAGAAATATGAGCATATTTAGAAAGTCATAAAGTATTCTCTGACTCCCTGGGTATTATTTGAATAAGAAAGGTGTCTTCAAGCAATCCCTGTGATTCTGTCACCAAATGTATGCTGACTAGAATTAAGGTACATTTGCCAACCTTTGTCTGTGCTTCTGCCCTAGCTTCAGTTCTTACACATAGACTACTCACCCATTTTCAAGCCTGTGTTCTCTTGTAAAGAAGAAAGACGTATAGGAAAGGGCCAATGCCTCATTTGCCTTTGCATTTTCTGTATATTGCATAGTTTCTGGCATAAAACTTATTGTCAGAATACTTGTTAAATGAAGGAATGATTATGATTCAGGCTTATTGTTGAAATAAGAGGCCTTGACGTGGTCTTTCTGGCAATGTTAGACTTGGAAAACCCATATGAAAATTGACCAAGAATGTGGAAATATTTTGTGCTGACCACATCCTGAGGATAAATTCTATAGCTCTGTTGATTCAACCATTTTCTGTGTATAACTGTCATGTGGGGGAAAACCCCACAGCAGTAACCGAGCCCTTAAAATATCTCACTGACTAAACTACATGCATAGAAGGCTTGTTTTGCCGTGTGTGGAATGTCTATTTTAAATGTGTTTCAGCCTTCAGGGATTTAGACAGTTTTTCCTTTCTGGATTATAGAGGACTTTTCCGTGGAAATGGCTTTTATATTTATATTTTCCCGAGCCTTGGTTGACTTCATTGTTTATATTTTAGCACTGTTATTCTATGCACTCGTGCTCCTCAAAGTCTCTTTGAATACTTTGGAAAATGATGTGGGTAATAGCTACATGAAAGACATTGCTATGTCAAAAAGATTGGAGGCTCTGAGGGGAGGTGTGTAGAGCATCTCTCCTTCCCCACTGGTGTCTATCAGTCCATCTATGGTCATAGACAGATCGCCCAATTCACTTAATTCATATAAACAGCTGGGAATCATTCCCTTAAAGATTGTGCCTGTATCATTTCTTGTGCCTGCCCCCATTTCCTAAACAATAACTTAACCATGGCACAAACAAAACAAAAACCAGCAATGACCAAACACAGCCAGGCATACTCAGATGCCCTTTCTAATTCCCAAAGAATCGCTGAGCTCTGTATTACAGGACTGTGGAACCAGGGTGGGTCGCTACAAAGTACTAGATTCTTGAAATGTTTAATGAATGAAGGAGCAGAATGCATAACTGAGACCAATAAGATGACCAGGAGTAGTATCAAGATTTGGTGTTCAGGAAGGAACAGATTATAGTGCATGATATTTTTGAACAGTGGAAGTGGCCCTATACTCTGCCTCAGGCAGAATGCTTAGGTCCATTAGTAGGGTATTGGATCTTGAATATTTGACTTATTTTTTCTGGACATAATTCCTTGCCTTGTCAACTAGAATGGATAATGGGGCTTGCAATAGTAATAATAGTAACATTATTAATAATCCTCATCCTAGAGATGCACAGATACGTCAATATATGTGAATCACTAATATAATTCCTCACATAACTGACTCAAGAACAGACACCACATGTTGTCTCAGTAGATACAGAAGATGCTCTTGACGAAACCTAACATCCTTTCACGATAAAAGTCCTGGAGAGGCAAAAAATGGAAAAACCCTAATTCAACACAGTAAGGGCTCTATGTGCCAAACATATAGTCAGCATCATAACTGATGACAAACACTTGAAGCCTCCCCATTCTTAATAATGTAGTGTTTGGAGATTTACCAAAGAAACAAGAGAAGAAAATATAAGGGATGTAAATTGGAAAGGGAGAATTAAAGGATTTCTATTTCAGATGACATGGCTCTTTACATCAAATACTTCACCAAAACAAACAAAACAAAATGAAACTCCTGGAAAGCTGGCACAGTGATGCACTCCTTTAATCCCAGAACTCAGGAAACAAAGGCAGGTGGGGCTCTATGAGTTTGAGGCTACTCTTGTCTACATCATGAGTTCTAGGCCAGCCAGGGCAACACAGTAAGATCCTGTCTCAACAACAACAAAAAGTGGCAGGATACAAAATTAACATACAAAGATCAGTAGCTTTCTTCAATATATCCATGGCAGACACACCAGGAAGGGAACTTGAGAAACGACCCCATTCACAACAGCCTCAATGTCAATAGCAGCAGCAGCAGCAGTAGCAGCAGCAACACTGTAGACTCTAACATAATGGAAGGAGTGCAGGACCTCTACAGTGAGCACAGTAAAACACCAAAGAAGAAATTGACGGTGACAGTAGAAGCTGGGAAGACATTCCATTCTCGTGGATTGGAAGAATTGATACTCTACCAATTCCACAGGTTCAATGCAGTAAAATTTCTAGTGCTATTATATTCACAGAAACAGAAAAGTAATCTTGAAATTTGTGTAGAAGCACACACAAAAACAAGGGTAGCTGAATCAGTCCTGAGTAAACAGATTATCATTGGAGTGAGCATCATTCCTGATTTTAAGGTGTATCACAGAGCCATACTAGGAAAACATTATGTCATGGGTACAAAAACAGGCAGATGTATCAATGAAATAGAACAAAGACTCAGGGTTGTACAAATGGTACAGTGGTCAACAGCCCTTGATGTTCTTGCAAAGGATGGATGTTCAATTCTCAGCATCCACGTTAGGTAGCAAACAATTTCCTATAACTCCAATTCTTTGATTCAGTACTCACTTCTGGCCACCGTGGATACTGACATGCATGTATGGACACACACACACACACACACACACACACACACACACACACACACTCAATTAAGAAGTGGTTATGTATCTGGGGAATAGAATAAATGAGAAGGGGAGGGAAGAGTTAACAAAAATTAAGAATAAAAGAAAAGATAGGGTGGAAATCTAATAGTTTGTTAATCTATTAAGAAATGATAATTTTCTTCCTTGGAGCATCCCTACAATGCCATAACCACAATAAATTAAATATAGTTCATTTCTTTTTTTTTTTTTTTATTAACTTGAGTATTTCTTATATACATTTCGAATGTTATTCCTTCCTGGTTTCCGGGCAAACATCCCCTCCCCCTCCCTTCCTTATGGTGTTCCCCTCCAACCCCCCCCCCTTGCCCTCTCCCCAACAGTCTAGTTCACTAGGGGTTCAGTCTTAGCAGGACCCAGGGCTTCCTTCCACTGGTGTTTTACTAGGATATTCATTGCAACCTACGAGGTCAGAGTCCAGGGTCAGTCCATGTATAGTCTTTGGGTAGTGGCTTAGTCCCTGGAAGCTCTGGTTGGTTGGCATTGCTGTACATATGGGGTCACGAGCTCCTTCAAGCTCTTCCAGTTCTTTCTCTGATTCCTTCAACAGGGGTCCCGTTCTCAGTTCAGTGGTTTCCTGCTGGCATACGCCTCTGTATTTGCTGTATTCTGGCTGTGTCTCTCATGAGCGATCTGCACTCACATTTTGATCATCCGTCTTGAGTTTCATTTGCTCTAGGCATCTAGGGTAATTCAAGCATTTGGGCTAATAGCCACTTATCAATGAGTACATACCATGTATGTCTTTCTGTGATTGGGTTAGCTCACTCAGGATGATATTTTCCAGTTCCAACCATTTGCCTACTAATTTCATAAAGTCATTGTTTTTGATAGCTGAGTAATATTCCATTGTGTAGATGTACCACATTTTCTGTATCCATTCCTCTGTTGAAGGGCATCTGGGTTCTTTCCAGCTTCTGGCTATTATAAATAAGGCTACGAAACATAGTGGAGCACGTGTCTTTTTATATGTTAGCATCTTTTGGGTATATGCCCAGGAGAGGTATAGCTGGATCCTCAGGCAGTTCAATGTCCAATTTTCTGAGGAACCTCCAGACTGATTTCCAGAATGGTTGTAGCAGTCTGCAACCCCACCAACAATGGAGGAGTGTTCCCCTTTCTCCACATCCTCGCCAGCATTTGCTGTCACCTGAGTTTTTGATCTTAGCCATTCTCACTGGTGTGAGGTGAAATCTCAGGGTTGTTTTGATTTGCATTTCCCTTATGACTAACGATGTTGAACATTTCTTTAGGTGTTTCTCAGCCATTCGGCATTCCTCAGCTGTGAATTCTCTGTTTAGCTCTGAACCCCATTTTTTAATAGGGTTATTTGTCTCCTTGCTGTCTAACTTCTTCAGTTCTTTGTATATTTTGGATATAGGCCCTCTATCTGTTGTAGGATTGGTAAAGATCTTTTCCCAATCTGTTGGTTGCCGTTTTGTCCTAACCACAGTGTCCTTTTGCCTTACAGAAGCTTTGTAGTTTTATGAGATCCCATTTGTCGATTCTTGATCTTAGAGCATAAGCCATTGGTGTTTTGTTCAGGAAATTTTTCCAGTGCCCATGTGTTCCAGATGCTTCCTAGTTTTTTCTTCTATTAGTTTGAGGTGTCTGGTTTGATGTGGAGGTCCTTGATCCACTTGGACTTAAGCTTTGTACAGGGTGATAAGCATGGATCGATCTGCATTCTTCTACATGTTGACCTCCAGTTGAACCAGCACCATTTGCTGAAAATGCTATCTTTTTTCCATTGGATGGTTTGGCTCCTTTGTCAAAAATCAAGTGACCATAGGTGTGTGATTCATTTCTGGGTCTTCAATTCTGTTCCATTGGTCTATCTGTCTGTCTCTGTACCAATACCATGCAGTTTTTATCACTATTGCTCTGTAATACTGCTTGAGTTCAGGGATAGTGATTCCCCTGAAGTCCTTTTTTTTATTGTTGAGGATAGTTTTAGCTATCCTGGGTTTTTTGTTATTCCAGATGAATTTGCAAATTGTTCTGTCTAACTCTTTGAAGAATTGGATTGGTATTTTGATGGGGATTGCATTGAATCTATGGATTGCTTTTTTGGTAAATGGCCATTTTTACTATATTAATCCTGCCAATCCATGAGCATGGGAGATCTTTTCCACCTTCTGAGGTCTTCTTCAATTTCTTTCTTCAGTGTCTTGAAGTTCTTATTGTACAGATCTTTTACTTGCTTGGTTAAAAGTCACACCGAGGTATTTTTTTATATTATTTGGGTCTATTATGAAGGGTGTCGTTTCCCTAATTTCTTTCTCGGCCTGTTTCTCTTTTGTGTAGAGGAAGGCTACTGATTTATTTGAGTTAATTTTATACCCAGCCACTTTGCTGAAGTTGTTTATCAGCTTTAGTAGTTCTCTGGTGGAACTTTTGGCATCACTTAAATATACTATCATATCATCTGCAAATAGTGATATTTTGACTTCTTCTTTTCCGATCTGTATCCCTTTGATCTCCTTTTTTTGTCTGATTGCTCTGGCTAGAACTTCAAGAACTATATTGAATAAGTAGGGAGAGAGTGGGCAGCCTTGTCTAGTCCCTGATTTTAGTGGGATTGCTTCAAGTTTCTCTCCATTTAGTTTAATGTTAGCAACTGGTTTGCTGTATATGGCTTTTACTATGTTTAGGTATGGGCCTTGTATTCCTATTCTTTCCAGGACTTTTATCATGAAGGGGTGTTGAATTTTGTCAAATGCTTTCTCAGCATCTAATGAAATGATCATGTGGTTTTGTTCTTTCAGTTTGTTTATATAATGGATCACGTTAATGGTTTTTCCAGATATTAAACCATCCCTGCATGCCTGGGATGAAGCCTACTTGATCATGGTGGATGATTGTTTTGATGTGCTCTTGGATTCGGTTTGCCAGAATTTTGTTGAGTATTTTAAGGCCAATGTTCATAAAAATTGGTCTGAAGTTCTCTTTCTTTGTTGGGTCTTTATGTGGTTTAGGTATAAGAGTAATTGTGGCTTCATAGAAGGAATTGGTAGTGCTCCATCTGTTTCAATTTTGTGGAATAGTTTGGATAATATTGGTATGAGGTCTTCTGAAGGTCTGATAGAATTCTGCACCAAACCCGTCTGGACCTGGGCTCTTTTTTGGTTGGGGAGACCTTTAATGACTGCTTCTATTTCCTTAGGAGTTATGGGGTTTTTTAACTGGTTTATCTGTTCCTGATTTAACTTCGGTACCTGGTATCTGTCTAGGAAATTGTCCATTTCCTGTAGATTTTCAAGTTTTGTTGAATATAGGCTTTTATAGTAAGATCTAATGATTTTTTGAATTTCCTCTGAATCTGTAGTTATGTCTCCCTTTTCATTTCTGATTTTGTTAATTTGGACACACTCTCTGTGTCCTCTCGTTAGTCTGGCTAGGGGTTTATCTATCTTGTTGATTTTCTCAAAGAACCAACTTTTGGTTCTGTTGATTCTTTCTATGGTCCTTTTTGTTTCTACTTGGTTGATTTCAGCTCTGAGTTTGATTATTTCCTGCCTTCTACTCCTCCTGGGTGTATTTGCTTCTTTTTGTTCTAGAGCTTTTAGGTGTGCTGTCAAGCTGCTGACATATGCTCTTTCCTGTTTCTTTCTGCAGGCACTCAGCGCTATGAGTTTTCCTCTTAGCACAGCTTTCATTGTGTCCCATAAGTTTGGGTATGTTGTACCTTCATTTTCATTAAATTCTAAAAAGTTTTTAATTTCTTTCTTTATTTCTTCCTTGACCAGGTTATCATTGAGTAGAGCATTGTTCAGTTTCCACGTATATGTGGGCATTCTTCCCTTATTGTTATTGAAGACCAGCTTTAGGCTGTGGTGGTCCGATAGCACGCATGGGATTATTTCTATCTTTCTGTATCTGTTGAGGCCTGATTTTTGACCAATTATATGGTCAATTTTGGATAAAGTACCATGAGGACCTGAGAAGAAGGTATATCCTTTTGCTTTAGGGTAGATCGTTCTATAAATATCCGTTAAGTCCATTTGGCTCATGACTTCTCTTAGTCTGTCTACGTCTCTGTTTAATTTCTGTTTCCATGATCTGTCCATTGATGAGAGTGGGGTGTTGAAATCTCCTACTATTATTGTGTGAGGTGCAATGTGTGTTTTGAGCTTTAGTAAGGTTTCTTTTACGTATGTAGGTGCCCTTGTATTTGGGGCATAGATATTTAGGATTGAGAGTTCATCTTGATGGATTTTTCCTTTGATGAATATAAAGTGTCCTTCCTTATCTTTTTTGATGACTTTTAGTTGGAAATTGATTTTATTTGATATTAGAATGGCTACTCCAGCTTGCTTCTTCTGACCATTTGCTTGGAAAGTTGTTTCCCAGCCTTTCACTCTGAGGTAGTGTCTGTCTTTGTCTCTGAGGTGTGTTTCCTGTAGGCAGCAGAATACAGGGTCCCGCCTATCCAGTTTGTTAATCTATGTCTTTTTATTGGGGAGTTGAGGCCATTGATGTTGAGAGATATTAAGGAATAGTGATTATTGCTTCCTGTTATATTCATATTTGGATGTGAGGTTGTGTTTGTGTGCTTTTCTTCTCTTTGTTTTGTTGCCAAGACGATTAGTTTCTTGCCTCTTCTTGGGTATAGCTTGCCTCCTTATGTTGGGCTTTACCATTTATTATCCTTTGTAGTGCTGGATTTGTAGAAAGATATTGTAAATTTGGTTTTGTCATGGAATATCTTGGTTTCTCCATCTATGTTAATTAGAGTTTTGCAGGATACAGTAGCCTGGGCTGGCATTTGTGTTCTCTTAGGGTCTGTATGACATCAGTCCAGGATCTTCTGGCCTTCATAGTTTCTGGCGAGAAGTCTGGTGTGATTCTGATAGGTCTGCCTTTATATGTTACTTGACCTTTTTCCCTTACTGCTTTTAATATTCTTTCTTTATTTTGAGCGTTTAGTGTTTTGACTATTATGTGACGGGAGGTGTTTCTTTTCTGGTCCAATCTATTTTGAGTTCTGTAGGCTTCTTGTATGCCTATGGGTATCTCTTTTTTAGGTTAGGAAGTTTTCTTCTATGATTTTGTTGAAGATATTTACTGGTCCTTTGAGGCTGGGAGTCTTCACTCTCTTCTATACCTATTATCCTTAGGTTTGATCTTCTCATTGAGTCCTGGATTTCCTGTATCTTTTGGACCAGTAGCGTTTTCCGCTTTACATTATCTTTGACAGTTGAGTCAATGATTTCTATGGAATCTTCTGCTCCTGAGATTCTCTCTTCCATCTCTTGTATTCTGTTGGTGAAGCTTGTATCTACAGCTCCTTGTCTCTTCTTTTGGTTTTCTATATCCAGGGTTATTTCCATGTGTTCTTTCTTGATTGCTTCTATTTCCATTTTTAATTCCTTCAACTGTTTGTTTGTGTTTTCCTGGAATTCTTTCAGGGATTTTTGCTCTCTGCTCCCAGAACCCGTGGGAGAGATACCTTACCGCCTGGTCAGGTGGGCACTCCTGAGGCTGCAGAACAGAAGAGACCACCAACACTGCCCACCCCTGCCCACATCCCTGGCCCAAGAGGAAACTGTATAAGGCCTCTGGGCTCCCGTGGGAAGGGCCCAGGAGGCAGGAGCCTCCCTGAGACACCGCCGAACCTGAAGGAAACAGACCGGATAAACAGTTCTCTGCACCCCAAATCCGTGGGAAGAGCTAAACCTTCAGAGAGAGACACGCCTCTGCAAGAAACCAGAAGACTGCTCTCTGCACACATTGCTGATTCCAGAGGAAAACACGGAGGTCATCTGAACCCTGGTGCCACAGATCTTCCTGGTCTGCCACCCGTGGGCAGAACCCCGAGCCGAACTTGAGCCTCGGGACCAAAATTAAACCTAACTTATCTGCAAGTGACTTGCCGGGTGGAATGGGACAACAGAGGCAGAATCCCCCTCTAGGACCAGGCCGTCCTGTGTTTTACACGGAAGTCCCACACCCCGCGGATCCCCGCCCGCGAGCAGCTCTCTGCTCCCAGAACCTGTGGGAGATACCTTACCGCCTGGTCAGGTGGGCACTCCTGAGGCTGCAGGAGCAGAAGAGACCACCAACACTGCCCACCCTGCCCACATCCCTGGCCCCAAGAGGAAACTAGGGCTCCCGTGGGAGAGGGCAGGTGAGGCAGGAGCCCTGCCTGAGACACCGCCGGAACCTGAAGGAAACAGACCGGATAAACAGTTCTCTGCACCCAAATCCCGTGGGAAGGAGAGCTAAATCTTCAGAGAGGCAGACACGCCTCTGAAACCAGAAGAGACTGCTCTCTACACATTGCTGATTCCAGAGGAAAAACACCGAGGCCATCTGAACCCTGGTGCACGGAGGCTCCCGGAAGAGGCAGCGCCAGATCTTCCCCGGTTGCTGCCACCTCAGAGAGCCCGTGGGCAGCACCCCGAACGAACTTGAGCCTCGGGACCACAGGTAAGACCAACTTTTCTGCTGCAAGTGACCTGCCTGGTGAACTCAAGACACAGGCCCACAGGAACAGCTGAAGACCTGTAGAGGGACAAAACTACACACACAAAAGCAGAACACTCTGTCCCCATAACTGGCTGAAAAGAAAACAGTAAAACAGGTCTACAGCACTCCTGACACACAGGCTTATAGGACAGTCTAGCCACTGTCAGAATTAGCAGAACAAAGTAACACTAGAGATAATCTGATGGCGAGAGGCAAGCGCAGGAACCCAAGCAACAGAAACCAAGACTACATGGCATCATCGGAGCCCAATTCTCCCACCAAAACAAACATGGAATATCCAAACACACCAGAAAAGCAAGATCTAGTTTCAAAATCAGATTTGATCATGATGCTGGAGGACTTCAAGAAAGACGTGAAGAACTCCCTTAGAGAACAAGTAGAAGCCTACAGAGAGGAATCGCAAAAATATAGTTCATTTCTGTTCTTTATTTTACCCAAAGACATAACCATGGATTGTTCCTTCCAAATCAAATAAATATTTCAGAATTTCATACATATAAATGTTTTTAACCAAATGCACCCATCCCCTCCTCTAATACCTTTCCTTTTTATCTCCTCTATCATTTTCCTCCCAATTTGATGTATTTTCTTCTTCCTCTTCCTCTTCCTCTTTTCTTCTTCTTCTTCTTCTTCTTCTTCTTCTTCTTCTTCTTCTTCTTCTTCTTCTTCTTCTTCTTCTTCTTCTTCTTCTTACTACTACTACTACTACTACTACTACTACTACTACTACTACTACTACTACTACTACTTTGTGGTTTTGAGTCAAGGTTTCTTAGTGTAGTCTTTGCTGACCTGGAACTCATTCTATAGACCAGGCTGGCCTCAAACTCAGAGATCTGACAGGCTCTACCTCCAAGTGCTGGGATTATAGGTGTGCACTATCATTGCCTAGCTGATGTGTCTTTTTAAAAAGTAAGTATTTCTAAAGTTTGAGTGGGGGTAGCCATCATGAGTAGATAATGCTTCTCCAGAAGCCTAATATTAACCAATAATCCTTATAAGCTATTGGTTACGGAAGCCCCAGAGGCCTTCAAGCAGTTGTAAGTTATTGCCAATGTCCTTGATTGTCCAAAACAAGTAGATGTTAAGAACCTTTTGCTGAGGACATGACACACTTGGATTGTAGGACATTGAGAAATCAAGCTGGATCTTGGGTAGAAGCTTCCTTTCTGCTGCCCAGTTTTCATAGTGTTAGAAGGGTCTATGCAAGCTTCTGGGAGGAAAGTCATTAGTGGGACCCAGATGTGGACCCAACAAACTACAAAAATGGCACACCTTACAAGGTACATTCTGCAGTGAGGTAGTGGTATGACCGTGATGAAGGTAACCAATTGTTTTCTTACTAAATTAAAGACCTACTTCACAGGACTGAACTCATGCCTTGTATTGTGCGTCTGTTCAAAATTCTTTGGCCTGGGATATCATATTATTGTTCCTTTCTAAATAGACATGACATCATACTGCCTTCTAAATAATTCTATCTATATCCATAGATTAGCACTGGTCTCCGCCTTCATCAGAGACCTTTTAATGGCAATGTACAGATTAATGCAGAGACTAAGTTGGCCAAAGTGTAAAGATTAAATGACTATGACATGCTGAATCCTAAGCAGGACTCTGTGTCACCCCATGAGGTGGTCATGGGGATGGAAACATCATGGGAATGGAAAGAGGGGATGGGGAAAATGTAGGAACCAGAGGTTGGGGACAAGTATGATAACACTGTCTCTTGAACATGACACTTCCCTCACACCCATGAACTCACTGCAGCTGTGGTTACCTGTGTGAGATCTGTGCAAGATGGGCTGGCACCATTTCATCATGAATGGGCGAGGGGCTCAGGAGGACACACCCATCACTGTAGGACTGTGGGAAGTTACTGGGTGGTAGAGGAGTAGAGAACCATCTTCGATGATATAGCCACTGACAAATCTCAAATGTTCCAGTAAATAACCCCTCATTACACTCCTGCAAGCAACCCTAATTAAGTACACTGGGTCAAAAAAGAGATCAAAATAGGAGGGTGCTTATTGAAAAAAAGAGAAGCGTTTCAGTGGAAGGAAAGGATGAGAGAGGGAAACAATATGAAGTGGCCCAAACTCAGTGCGTTCATGTATGAAACTGTCAAAGGAAAAGGAAATAAAATTTAAGAAAGAGAACAAGCATAGAGGAAGTGTACAAAGTAGTCTATCAGGAGTAGATGTTACAATTAAAGAATAGTATTTGCTTTGAAACTAAATGATAATTAGTAATTGGGAGTCAAGACTTGACATCTATGAGGTAAATTCGGGCAATTTTGGAAGCAACATGTGGGAAACATAAACCAGAGGGGCTGGCACACAGCATAAACTGAATAAGTAGAAGTTTTCACATCACAATTCCTATAGCATCAATATGGAAGTTAGTTACAGTTGGTGCCAAATTGCTCATATCCTGTGGGTAGGATAGGCCTCAGAAAGCAAGTAAGTGGGCCAGCTGCATTTGGAGTCGAGTGAGAGGCTTGGTGGAAGACAGATGGGTAGAGAGAGACCTGGAAGGGTATGTGAGCTTTGCTCAGGTGGAAGAACAAAGAACCTTTACCTAAGTTATTTTATCCTCTGACCACAGACAGGGTAGTGCTATCAAGACCACATATACATTCTAGCATGGTAGTTATTTATATATATGTCTAACCCACTGTGAGTTCAGGGGAGGAAATATATTATTTGAATTATATACTTAAAATACAGTCTCATAGCTCCATGAATAACTGATGCAGGATTCTTAAGAGTGTCCATCCTATAAAATCAGGATCGAGTTGCAAGGTACGAAGGAACTTGGGTGTTGCTTAATTTTCAAACGGTCTAAGCTCACTTATGAATAAAGAATAGAAAGAATGGTCTTAAGACTTCAGTCACACATAAGCCCTTCATCCTAGCTGCCTGGGAAAGTCTTCCACTGGCAGCCTTCTGATGAAGGTGTAGAATTCTCAGCTCCTTCTGCACCATGTCTGCCTGGGTGCTGCCATGCTCCCACCCTGGTGATACTGACTGAATCTCTGAACCTTTCTGAAAGACAACGTCTGCCAATCCAGATTACTACATTTAATATTTGTTACAATTGAAGGAGAAATATAGTTTCCATGATAAAATGAGACTAAAGGGGTTTATGGCCCTAAGCCAGATCTACAGAAAATACTTGAAGGGTTCTTCAAACTGAAAAATATATCCATCTATGAAATGATACTAGAATAGCAGCTATACAAGAAAAGACCACTGCAAAAATCAGCCAATGACAGGAATCAACACATACCTTTCAACAATAACTTTGAATATTACTGGCCTCCATTCCCCAATCAAGACACAGACTAGATCAAATGTAGGAATCATGTATTTGCTGCCTCCAAGAAACATGCAGCAGACAGGCACCACCTTAAGGGAAAGAGTGGAAAATGAGCATCCCAAGCAAGTGGACTGGGAAACAACCTAACAGTGAGGAAAGCTAAGGATGCTAATTCGGGAACAACCCATGAAGAAGACATAAAATTCCAGAAACTACATGCTACAAACACAGGTGTATTGTATTCAATTTCTTTTATTTTCTTTGGATATTTTTTATTTACATTTCAAATGTTATTTCCTTTCCTGGTTTCCCGTCTATAAGCCCCCTATCCGATTTCCCTCTCCCTTCTTCTATAAGGGTGTTCCTACTCCTCAACCACCCCACTTCTTGCCTTCCTGCCCTGACATTCCCTTACACTGGAGGTGGGGGAGTCCAGCCTTGGCAGGACCAAGGGCTTCTCCTCACATTGGTGCCCAACAAGGCCATCCTTTGCTACATATGCAGATGGAGCAATGGGTGTGTTCATGTGTAGTCTTTGGGTAGTGGTTTAGTCTCTGGAAGCTCTGGTTGGTTGGTATTGTTGTTCTTATGGGGTTGCAAACCCCTTCAGCTCCTTCAATCCTTTCTCAAACTCCTCCAGTGGGGACCCCATTCTCAGTTCCTGTGAGCATCTCCCTCTGTATTGATCATGCTCTGGCTGAGCCTTTCAGGAGACAGCTATATCAGGCTCCTGTCAGCATGCACTTCTTGGCTTCATCAATATTGTCTCGTTTTGTTAGCCATGTGTGTGTGTGTGTGTGTGTGTGTGTGTGTGTGTGTGTGTGTGTGTGTGTGTAAGCTGGATCCCCAGGTGGGGCAGGCTCTGAATAGCCATTCCTTCAGTCTCTGCTCCAAACTTCATTAATATTTTTGTTCCCCCTTCTAAGAAGGACTGAATCATCAGCACTTTGGTCGTCCTTCTTGAGCTTCATGTGGTCTGAGGACTGTATCTTGGGGGATTTGAGCTTTGGGGCTAATAGCCACTTATTAATGAGTACATACCATGTGTGTGTTTTGTGATTGGGTTACCTCACTCAGGATGATATTTTCTAGTTCCATCCATTTGCCTATGAATTTCATGAGGTCATTGTTTTTAATAGCTGAGTAGTACTCCATTGTGTAGATGTACCACATTTTCTATATCCATTCCTCTGTTGAAGGGTATCTGGGTATTTACCACTTTCTGGCTGTTATAAATAAGGCTACTATGAATATAGTGGAGCATGTGTCTTTGTTATATGTGGAGCATCATTTGGGTATATGCCCAGGAGAGGTATAGCTGGGTCCTCTGGTAGTACAATGTCCAATTTTTTGAGGAACCTCCAGATTGTTTTCCACAGTGGTTGTACCAGCTTGCAATCCTATCAACAATGGAGGAGTGTTCCTCTTTCTCCACATCTTTACCAGCATCTGTTGTCACCTGAGTTTTTGATCTCAGCCATTCTGACTGGTGTGAGGAGGAATCTCAGGGTTGTTTTGATTTGCATTTACCTGATCACTAATGATATTGAACATTTGTTTAGGTACTTCTCAGCCATTCAATATTCCTCAGCTGAAAATTCTTTGTTTAGATCTGTAACCTATTTTTAATAGAGTGATTTGGCTCTCTGGAGTTTAACTTCTTGCGTTCTTTGTATATATTGGATAATAGCCCTCTGTCTGATGTAGGATTGGTAAAGATCTTTTCCCAATCTATTGTTTGCCATTTGGTCCTAATGACAGTGTCCTTTGCCTCACAGAAGTTTTGCAGTTTTATGAGGTCCCATTTGCCAATTCTTGGCCTTAGAGCATAAGCCATTGGTGTTTTGTTCAGGAAAATTTCCCCAGTGCCCATGTGTTCAAGGATCTTCCCTACTTGGTCTTCTATTAGTTTGAGTGTATCTGGTTTGGTGTGGAGGTCCTTGATCCACTTGGACTTAAGCTTTGTGCAGGGTGATAAGTATGGGTCAATTTGCATTATTCTACATGCTAACAGCCAGTTGAACCACCACAATTTGTTGAAAATGCTATCTTTTTACCACTGTAAGGTTTTAGCTCCTTTGTCAAAGATCAAGTGACCATAGGTGAGTGGGTTCATTTCTGGGTCTTCAATTCTATTCCATTGATCTACCTGCCTGTCTTGTATCAGTACCATATACTTTTTATCAGTATTATTCTGTAATACAGCTTGAGGTCAGGGATGGTGATTGCCCCAAGAAGTTCTTTTATTATTGAGGATAGTCGCTATCCTTGGTTTTTTTGTTATTCCAAATGAATTTGCAAATTTCTCTTTCTATCTCTATGAAGAATTGAGTAGGAATTTTGATGAGGATTGCATTGAATCTGTAGATGGATTTTAGCAAAATGGTCATTTTTGTGATATCAATCCTGTCAATCTGTGAGTATGGGAGGTCTTTCCATCTTCTGAGATCTTCTTCAATTTCTTTCTTCAGAGACTTGAAGTTCTTGTCATACAAATATTTCACTTGCTTGGTTAGTCATGCTGAGGTATTTTATGTTTTTTGGGACTATTGTTTCATTTCCCTGATATCTTTCTCAGCCTGTTTGTCCTTTGTGTAGAGGAAGGCTACTGATTTGTTTGAGTTAATTTTATACCCAGCCACTTTGCTAAAGTTTTTTTTCTTTTTTTCGGAGTTGGGGACCAAACCCAGGGCCTTGCGCTCGCTAGGCAAGCGCTCTACCACTGAGCTAAATCCCCAACCCCATGCTAAAGTTTTATGAATGTAGGTGCTCTTGCATTTGAAGCATAGATATTCAGGACTGAGTTCATCTTGGTGGATTTTTTCCTTTGATGAATATGAAGTTTCCTTCCTTATCTTTTTTGATAACTTTTGGTTGAAAGTCGATTTTATTCGATATTGGAATGGCTACTCCAGCTTGTTTCTTGGGACCATTTGCTTGGAAATTTGTTTTCCAGGCTTTTACTCTGAGGTAGTATCTGTCTTTGTCACTGAGATGTGTTTCCTGTGTGCTGGAAGATGCTGGGTCCTCTTTATATATCTAGTCTGTTAGTCTATGTCTTTTTATTGGGCAATTGATGCCAAGAAATATTAAGAAATAATGATTGTTGTTTCTTGTTATTTTTGTTGCTAGAGGTAGAATTATGTGTGGGTGTGTGACTCTTCATTTGGTTTTGTTGCAAGGAGATTACTTTCTTGCTTTTTGTACAGTGTAGTTCCCCTCCTTGTCTTGGAGTTTTCCATCTATTATCCTTTGTCAGGCTGGATTTGTGGAAAGATATTGTGTATATTTGGTTTTGTCATAGAGTAGCTTGGTTTCTCCATCTATGTTAATTGAGAGTTTGGCTGGATATAGTAACCTGGGCTGGCATTTGTATTCTCTTAGGGTCTGTATGACATCTGCCCAGGATCTTCTGGCTTTCATAGACTGTGGTGAGAAGTCTGGTGTCAGAATTCTGATAGGTCTGCCTGTATATGTTACTTGACCTTTTCCCCTTACTGCTTTTAGTATTTCTTTGTTTTGTATATTTGGTGTTTTGACTAAAATGTAACAGGAAGAATTTCTTTTCTGGTCCCATCTATTTGGAGTTGTGTAGGCTTCTTGTATGTTTATGGTCATCTCCTTTAGGTTAGGAAAGTTTTCTTCTATAATTTTGTTGAAGATATTTACTGGCCCTTTAAATTTGGAGTCTTCATTCTCTTCTCTACTTATTGTCCTTAGGTTTGATCTTCTCATTGTTTCCTGGATTTCCTGGATGTTGTGTTTTACATTATCTTTGATGGTTGTGTCAATGTTTTCTATGGAGTCTTCTGCTCCTGAGATTCTCTCTTCTATCTCTTGTATTCTGTTGGTGATGCTTGTGTCTATGACTCCTGATTTCTTTCCTAGGTTTTCTATCTCCCAGGTTGTCTCCCTTTGTTATTTTTTACTGTTTCTATTTCCATTTTTAAATCCTGAATGGTTTTGTTCAATTCCTTCACCCGTTTGGTTGTGCTTTCCTGTAATTCTTTAAGGGATTTTTTCATTTCCTCTTTAAGGGCTTCTACTTGTTCACCTGTGTTGTCCTTTATTTCTTTAAGGGAGTTATTTATGTCCTTCTTAAAGTTCTCTATCATCATCATGAGATGTGATTTGAAATCCAAATCTTGCTTTTCTGGTGTGTTTGTATATCCAGTATTTGCTTTGGTGGGAGAACTGGGCTTTGATGATGCCAAGTAGTCTTGGTTTCTGTTGCTTAGGTTCCTGTGCTTGCCTTTTACCATCAAGTTGTCTCCGATGTTACCTTGTCTTGCTGTCTCTGCCAGTGGCTTGACCCTCTTATAAGCCTGTGTATAAGCACTCCTGTAGACCTGTCTTCTTTCAGGTGGATCTGGGTACCAAGACCTGTGGGACTGGGGTAATTCTAGGTGGAGGCAGAAACAGGAAGTGTCCTGTCACAGACTATGTCTGGGTTTGTGTGTTCTGAGGCCACCAGGCGGGTCGCTTGGAGCCAAAGTGTTGGTATTACCTCTGCTGTGCTCTCAGGTGTGTATGAGATCCTGGTGATTGGCTTTCTGCTCTGGAAGCAGGCAGAACCTGGAAATTCCTGCCCCTCACTGCTAGTAGGTTCCTGTACTCATAGGGCACAGAAGGCACTAGGTGGGATCCTCTTGGGCCAGGAATGTGAGCAGAAGAAGTTGTCTCCTTTGAGCTCTCAGGATTGTCTGTACTTCTGAGAGTTCAGTTCTCTCCCCCATAGGATTTGGGTACAGAGAGCTGTGGGAGCAATTCAGCTCTGTGCACAGGCAGAAACCTGAAGTGTCCTGCCCTAGACAGGAGCAGTCTGGGGCAGGTGTCCTGAGGCCACCATGTGGGTTGCTCGGAGCAGAAGAGTTGGTCTTATGTCTGTTCTCAGGTGTTTGGGCTCTCCTGGCCCCTGGCTTTCAGCTCTGGGCTCAGGCAGAAACCTGAAGGGTCCTGCACCTGACTGCTCTTAAGTTCCTGTGTTCACAGGACACTAGGAAGGTTCCTCTTGGACCAAGAATGTGAGCAGAAATGGCGGTTTCCCTTGAACTCTCAGGATTGTTTGTACTTCTGAAAGTCTGGCTCTCTCCCCCACGGGATTTGGTTACAGAGACCTGTGGGGTATCTAATTTCATAAAACAAAATAACCAGATGCAAAAGCACAGATGAAACCCTAGCAATAGCAGAGGGTGACCTGAATACCCTATTCTAACCAACTGACGTGTCTTCCCAACATAGACTAAGAGAGAAATACATAAATTAAATGACATTACAAATCAAGTAAACTTAACATACCTCTACAGAACACTTTATTCACATGCTATAAAATAAATGTTCTTCTCTCAGCAGCCCATGGAACATTCTCTAAAATAGAGTACATATTAGGACAAAAAGCATATTTTAACAAGTACAGGAAGACTGAAATAATTCCTTGTGTTGTACACAATGGAGTAAGATTACATGTCAACAACAAGAAAACCGCTAAAACACAACCTCATGGAGACTAAACAACATACTACTGAAAGATGAATGAGTCATTGAAGAAATAAAGAAGAAATTAAAAATTCCTAAAATCAAAGAAGAAATGCAACAAACAAAACCCTAGGTTACAATGAAAACAATTCTAAGAAGGGAGTTTAACACTCTAATTGCCTACATTGTGATATCAGAGAATTCTCAAATAAACAATGATACACCCAAAGGACCTGGAAATCAGAAACAAGTCAAATCTCAAATAAGTAGACAGAAAGACATCAATATAACCAGGGAAGAAATTGATGAAATTGAAATGAAGAAATAAAATATAAAGGCTTAATGAAACAAAAAAATGGTTCATTAAAAAAAAATAAGATTGTCAAACTCTTAGCCACACCAACCAAATAAAGGTATAAATTAATAAAATTAGAGATGAAAAGGGAGCCATTGTAAAAGATAACAATGGAATTCTGCAAATCATTAGGTCTTCCCTGGATTGCATATACAATAAACTGGCAAATCTTAAAGGAATAGATTTCTAGATGCAGGTGATATGCCAGGTTAAATCTCAATGAGGTAATTTAAGCAGATCTATAACAGTGAGATTGAAATGATAATTTTAAATCTCCCAACTAAAAAAAGACAAGGCCCCAGATGATTTTACTGGTAAATTTTATCAGAACTTCAAAGAACACCAATGCTTGTCAAACCATTTCATAAACAGGAAAGAAATGACATTGATAGCAGAACTGATAAAACAAAAAGAAAATCATAGGCCAATCTTCCCAATGCACTTAGATGTAAAAATTCTTATCAAAATGCTTATAAACCAATCCAAGAACACATCAAAAGTTTACTCACTATAATCAAGTTAGGTTTATTTCAGAGATGCAAGGATGATTCAATATTCATCAGTATTATGAATTACAAAAATAGAAATCACTAAAAGGCCTTAGTTAAAATACAATATCTTTCATATTAAAAGTCCTGAAGACACGTGGAATAGGAGGAACATATCTCAACATAATACACACTGTATATGTCAAGCCTACAGCCATTACATATGAGAGAAAAGGTATTTCCATTAAAATAAGGAAAAAGCTAAGAGTGTTCCACATTTTCTACTTTTTCAATGCAGTACTAGAAGTCTTGAAGCAAAGAGACAAGGAAAGCAAATGATAGGAATACGTACAGGAAAGGAAAATGTTAGTGTCCTTATTTGCAGGTGACATGACTCCATGCATGAGCACCTAAAGACCCACTCACTAGAAAACACACTGAGAGCTAATAAACCTTTCCAGCAAAGCAGCAGGATATAAAATTAACACACGATGCTATTAGCTTTCCTACATAATAATGACAAACTGAAAAACAAATCAGAGAAGCCATCAAATTCACAACAGCCTGCACTGGTTAGAGTTTTTGTTGTTTTTTGGGAGGTGATTTGTTCTGTTGTTTGTTTGTCAAAATAACACAAGCTAGGGTTACCTGAAAGAAAGGACCTCAACTGATAAAATGCCTCCAGTGGACTGGCTGTAGATAAGCCTGTGAGGCATTTTCTGGGTTAATAACTGATGTGGGAAGGTCCGACCCAGTTTGGGCTGCGCTATCCCTCTGCAAGTGGTCCTAGATGGTATAAGAAACCAGGCTGTGCAAGCACGTAAGCAGCATTCCTCCATGGTCTGAGCTGTAAGTGAAACAAACCCTTTCTTCCACAAAAAAGTCACAGTTCAAAGGTTTAGATGGTTGTATGGCATGGATTACTCCAGAAGGTACATGGAGATAGATTTGGGTTCAGAATTTGAGTAGGTTATAGCCCAGTTAATCAGTACTTCAGCCTCTCCTGGCTCTGTGCACTTCAAGTGGACTCTACAGCTCTACGAGGCCTTAGGTTTGTGACTTGGCCAAACAGATGCTGATTACTCTACTCTGGAGAACCAAGAACAGTGGAGTTGTATGGGAAAACTTCTTGCTTTTATTCTCCACACTCTCCTGTCTTGCTCATGCCAGAGCTCCCCAGAGTGTATCAAAGGAGCTCACGAAGGACATTTGGAAAGTGTCCCCCTCCTTCTGAAAAGCCCTGGCATCACCAATCTGTGTTTATCTGGATGCTAATGAACGAAATGTGCCTGTTTTATTAGAAGCACATTGTGGGAGGAGGCGAGGGCGTCTCCCTGTACCTGGCAGCCAAATACAGAACTGTCAGTTCCACCTCACCTGTCCCCATAGCTGAGCCAGACAAGGCCCCAAATGCTTTCCATACGTAAGCCTTTGTGAAGTCTCCTATGGACACGGTGCAGATCGAGCCACACATGCTGTTCTGGGACAAGGTAACTCAAACCACATGCCTGGAGGGGAATCAAGGCAAATATGGTTCTCCAAGAGGCAAAAAATAAGCAAGTGGCAACTCCCCATCTGAGCCAGAGTAGGAACACTGGCCAGGAACGGGCTCAGCTCATAAAGTAATCACCAACACCAGTTCTTAAAGTTACCATGGAGTTAATAAGGCTACCTATGTTCTCTTTATTCATTTTCATTCTTTTATAAACAACCAAGAGAGCTGGGTATCAGGAGGAAGAGAGTACACAAGTGTGGAATTCCCTTTGGGGTCAGAGCTTCTCAGTCTGAGCTTAGGGCCAACAAATGCAATGAGACAGTCCCTGTGCCTGATCCTTGAGCTCCTTCCTGGACTTGGAAGTCAGCTTCAAAGAGACATGCTGCCTGTACTGGTCAGTACTGGTCCAGGCTTGCCTCACATGCATGAAAGTCTTTGGGAGGATCGGTAACCAGAGGAAAGGCGAAAGCATCAGCTTGCTGAGAAAAAGGTATCCTGCACCGAGTCAGAGTCCCCAAACCCTTCAGAAAGAGTTTCCGAAGAGTATGCGTTTTTGATGATTTGTAAGTAATATTTTTGTGATGTATTTCAGTGGAGTTTTAGTTCAGCGGAATCCTATGGAAAGAGCTCAGAATAGGGTCTCTCCTCACCCCTTTCAGTTAGTTGTTACTAAGGTAATGCCAGCGTCTAACACTTACTGTGCCAAGCTTCATTATCTGTGAAAAAGGATACTAGTGATGTTGTCATAGATCATATATTTAAATAGGTTTGCTAATAAGCTCCAAAACCAGTGTCTAAATGCCCCACTACCTCCTCTCCAGCTCTGCTTGCCTTAAGCAAATTAATAAATTTATTCTTCCTCTGCACCCCACCCCCCACGTGTGTTTGTGTATGTGTGTGTGTTTTGTAAAATAGTAATAATAATAGGACCCACATCATGGGGTTGTTTTGAGTATTAAAGAGGTGGTGCTTGTGAGAATCCGGCTCATGAGAATCGTGGTTGGTACCCAACAAAAGGGAGAGTTCACATTTGCTATGCATTACAGTTCCTAGCGCAGTGGCTGGCATACCACACACGTCAATGACCGCTGGTTATTATGACTACTAGGACTATTATTCACTTAACTGAGGGAAGGATGCCTGTCCAAATCTCTTATTTCCTCACTCTTGACCTCCTGGCATGATTCAGACATAAGTCCCCTGAGGTGTCATTCAGTACCGAAGGGGAGAGAAGGGAGAGCTATGAGGATAAATGAGGAGAGAAAAGATGTCATTCTGGCAGTTTAGACTCCATGGGGTGCCCATCCTGGGGCCAGCTGACCTTTCCACCAAGAGGAGAAACCACAGCAGCCCTCACTTTCCCTGGACTCCCAGTGAGTCATGCTAAGTCATTCCCTTGGCTCCCAGTCCGTAAGGGAAAGATGTTTGAAACACAGCTAGAGTCATAGGTTTTGATTAGACCAGAATGTTCTGATGTGGTTAACTGGGCAGAAGAGGAGGTGAATGTCCTGGATCTTAGGGGCCTTTTTTCACCTCTGCTATTTGAAAAGGCTGGGTACAAGTCTCCAAGACAAATGTCCTTCCTCTCTAGGACCAGTGGGAAGGCAGCGGGAGAGTTTCAGTTTGGCTCTTAACGCGTGATTGCTATTGTTTTCTCTGAAATCAGCTCATGACAAATGCTTTGGTATTCATTCCTCATGCTCTAAGCATCAATTGGCCAGTAAGTACCAGCATAGTGTTGTACCCTAAAAGGGGATTGGGCATCTTAAGTAATTATTACATAATATTTAAAGCCTGTAATGTAAGTGCCCCCAGATCTGATGTGTGCCTGACAAATAGGGAGATCACCAAAGCTTTCCTGGAGGGATGATGGAATAAAACTACTGGTCCCAGAAAGCGACCCAACCGAGTTAAAATTCCACCCCCTCTCACTCTTAGGAAGACTTCTCATTCATTTTGGGTCTTGATTCTTCTACCTGAAAAATGAAGACAATGGTACCTTTTCTCAAGGATTCTGTGTGTGGACTGATCAAGGTAACAGAGGTAAAATAATGTGGTGATGTGCCAGGAGCATAGTTAACGAACGGTGGCCACTTTTGTTGGCGATCATCTTCATATGCCCACAAGTTCCACAGGTGTATATTTCCTGAGTTGTGTATATTTGGAGTTTATTATGTACATTTTCATCTCAAAGTTGGCTGCATTGGAGCCCAGATTCCTATAACCATGCCTTCTGAAGACGTCCTCACTTGCCTGAGACTCATTGGAACCCTGAATATTCATATTCAGGAGCATATCTGAGGATGTCTCAGTACACACACTCCTGTAGAGGGCCCCATTGAGAAGCTCACACACCACTTCCTAGGCTTACAGGAGCTCTTCTTTTGGGCCCATTTCCACTACTTGGCTGCACCCTAAATTTAGAGGGAGAGAAGATTACCCTGTGCAGTCATGTTTGAATTCACAGGGTGGTGGCTTCTGGGGAAAATTCTAGAGTACTCTGGATTAAAGCTCCTGTATGACGGATGACCTCTCCTCAAGTTGTTCATCAGGTGCTTACTGAGCGCCAGGGTGTAGAAGGCATGAGTTAATGTCTCTTCTAGTTTGTCATTCCCATGGAAAATGATCAAGATGGCTGAATCACTCCCAAAGCGAACAGCACAGTGTCCTTCGTCTCCTCGGCTTTCTCATCTGTTATGAGTTTTATGGGACTTTTGTCTCCTCTTTTATGAGCTCTTTCTTCTCTCCTAGCTGTGCCACAGCGCATCTGTGCTGGCTGGTTTTGTGTCAACTTTACACAAGCTAGAGTCAACTGAGAAGAGGGGGCCTCAGTTGAGAAAATGCCTCTGTAAGATCGGGCTGTTGGCAAGCCTGTGCAACATTTGTAAGGCATTTTCTTAATTAGTGATTAATGTGAAAGGCCCTAGCCCATTGTGGATGAGACCACCCCTGGGCTGGGGATCCTGTGTGTTATAAGAAAGCAGACTTACCAAGCCATGAAGAGCAAGCCAATAAGCAGCACTCTTCCATGAACTCTGCATCTGATTCTTCCTCCAGGTTCCTACCTTAAGTTCTTACTGTGACTTCCCTGGGTAATGAACTATAAGCTGCAACATGAAATAAATCCTTTACTTTCCAAGTTGTGATTGGTCATGGTGTTTTGTCACAGCAGTAGAAACCCTAGCTAAGCAGAGGCCAAGATAAGAGTAAGGTTCATCCTACATGTCTGTCCCACATTTCGTATGTGGCTAATCAGTTTCAGCTCTCTCATGGCCTTTACAGATTAGGCTTGCTATTTTGTCCATACTATGTTATGGTTCAGATGGTTGTCAAGCTCCTCCCTCTTACCCTGATATGAATCCCCAAAATAGAGCAACTCTTGGAGGTTAGAACATTTATGTTTTCTTTCTTATGTGGTTCAAATTTCTTCTAAACATAGCCTCAAAGGCTAAATGTTGGTGTATTCCTATATCCTGGTTAGTTTTTTGTCAACTTGGCACAAGCTGGGGTCATTTGGGAAGAGGACCTTTCTTTCAGTTGAGAAAATGAATCCTATAGTATTGCCTGTAAGCCAGTCTTCTGTCAGTCTCTTGACACAATAGAATCAAACCCTCTCTAAGTGGTCCCAACTCTGGACAGATGGGACTGAGATGAATAAGAAAACAAGCCAAGTAAGTCACAAAGACCCATTCAGTAAGCATCACTCCTCCATTGCTTCTGCCTCCTGGTTCCTGCCCTAGCTCCCTTCAGTGATGAACTTACAAACTCCGATGGAAAAAAAATCCCCTTTTCTACACATGTTGCTTTTGGTCTTGTTTGTGCTTTATCACAACAATAGAAACTCTAATTAAAATACTTAATATGAAGGTCAAATATTATTTTAAACTTTATTTTATGTTTCCTATTGATAGGGACATGATCCTTATTCCTAAGATCTGATGTATATGAGGCAAGGAAGTAGGCTTTAGGAAAGAGGAATAGTCATTAAGACCCTTCAGGTCAAAACTCTTAGCCAGATATAGGGCAAAGGTGGGATGTGAAGGACGTTGTATAGTCTCCCACACCTGTTGTGAAATCATAGCGAAGTCACAACCATGCCCATTATCCTGAGACTTCATAAAGTTCCCACCACACTCTAACACTCACCAATTCCACAGTCTTTCCTGAAAGTCAAGAGAAGTAAAAATCCCATCCATAGTCATTATAGACTTTGTTGTTCCCAAAGATGGCTTTCTGCTTAGTTCATTTGTGCTGCTATAGCCAAGTACAAAAAAAGTGTGGTTTGCAAATCATAGAAATTTATTTCACACAGCTTGAGAGGCTGAAAAATATAAGATCAAGATGCTGTCAGACTTGGGGCTTGATGAGAACACTCTCCCTTTTTACTGTGTTTTCACATGGGGGAATCTCTCTGTAAGTTCACCACTCATCTAGTTCCAAGCTCTCATGACCTCATCACCTCCAAAGGCTGCATCTCCTAGTGTCATTTCCTCAGGGGTTACAATCCCAACATATGAATTCTGGGCACACAGACTCTCTGGCAAACTGTGTTGATTAGGAAAAAAGAATGCTGCCCCAGAGGTTCAAACCTTTCACCTCAAACATTAGGAAACCCTTAGAAATCTCAAGCCTTTCTGCTTGATTTCTTCTTGCTGAACAAAGGAATTATCTGTATAAATCTTGATCTCTTAGCAACGCTGTGCCTTCCCAGTGCTATCAAGTCTGAATCTGGTTCAGATGAAATTATGTGCACTGTAGCATGTGGGAGACGATTGTAAAAGAACATCAAAGAAGGGATTCTGAGTGCCTATAGGAAAACTGCATTTCCTCTGCCAATTGATTCATTGGCTCTGTCCAAAGCACATGGAAGACGAGCTGATGGGAGCCTGCCTTCTGCCATCTGTGATGAGTACATAGCCTGCAGGGTTGGAGAAGACCAAATCCGTGGTTCTCTTTACAAATTGGGGGATGGGGGCGGGGCTGGCTGGATCAAAGAGAAATGAACTGTCTGGAGCAGCATTCCACAAGGTGCTTGAGCTAAAAAGAATCCATTGTTAGTTCTTGTGAGGGATTAGGATCAGGGACCTAGACGCTGCAGAGCAGGCTATGTTCCCCCAGGATGACGAATACCACCAACACCTGGTTCTTTAGGATCTCTGGATTCACACAGGCCCTCTTCACAATCCTGACCTCTTCAGGATGAGCGTGTGGTGAGTTGCAGGGAGCAATTTTGTCTCTTTATCTGTTTACATGGCAATTCTGAACACCTGATTTTATCATTTTCTGCTTGGAATATTTTTTCCACTCTGTAAAAGGGAAGAATAACATCTGCTATTCACAGTTACTGGAAATTACATATTAATGCAGTGGTAAAAATTACACCACAGAATGGTTTTCCCCGCATGGTGACTTCACCAGTTCATAGTCTTCTTCTCAGTTGCCCAATGTGTGCTCATACCATATTACCCATGTGGCTCCAGTGCCTGGGATTGACATTTAGGCATTTTATACTCATTGGCTTTCACCTATCTTTGCTTTTTTTCTGTCCCCATTCTTTCTCGTGCATCTCCAGTACTCATCGACTCTGCCTTCTTTACAATTCTTCCAACTTTTTGACTGGCTGACCTGGTCAGTTTTGGCCCTCAATGCCCTGACTTTGTCTTATTTCCATTTCATTTTAACCCAAGTCAATACCACCCCAAGTTGGCCAGAGGCTGATTCTTAACTGAAGGACATTGATGAATGGTCCCCAACATGATGACAATGAGGTGGGTACTGGTTTTGTCATCTATGATGTGAGCACATTTATGGATTTGGATACTCTGACTTCACATCCTTCCTTGCCTTAAATACACTTGTTTAATATGCAGGCTTTAGAGGGAATGGGAGATAAGAACTGTAGGACATTTGTATCATGTAGCCAGTGCTCATTGAATTAGATAAAATAAACACTGTGGTGTAGATATTATGAGATTTCCAATATTACACAGCGAGAATGAAGTAGAAGTTGAATGTGCCTGACTCTAACTAACGTCTGTGTTGTAGGCATGATGTTCTTATCTCTGAAATAGTTTTGTACTGGGCCAGTAGGTGGTATCACCTTGTGCCGTGTGAGAGACAATGGCTCTGAGAGAACCCAGGGTGCAGAAGCTTGGTCAGACGGATTTACTTTGTGTAGGACTATGACCAGCAAGAGCAGACAATCCCAAGCCAACATGAGCTTTCCAGCTAGCATTGCCAGGCTTGTGAAAATGCAGGTTATCTAGTTCAATTTGAACATCACAAAGAACAGGGAGGGATTTTAGCATATTTCATTCACTATCTGATTCATTCATCTATAAAAATATTTGTTATTTGCTTGAAGTTAAAGTTTAACTAGGCAACCTATATTTTATCTGTCAACTTTACTCAGGTCCTCAAAATGTTCTGCCTTTTCTACTGTCATGGTGTTTCTTCTCTCCGGACATTTCTCATAGTAAAGCATGGTTTTCTCACTATGCTAACAAATACTGCATGTGAGAAAACAGTGATACATTTGATAACATAAACTAAAAGCATTGGAGGTAACAAGAACAAGCATAAAAGCCAGGTGAGGTGGCTTGCCTGTGACCCCAGCCCTTAGCAAGAGGGCAGGACATCCAAAAGTTCAAGGTCACTTTTGCCTTCCTCTCAGATAACAGAAGCCAAATAAGTTGGGCATGGGGTCACATGCCTTCAATTCCAGCACCCAGGAAGCAGAGACAGAAAAAACATTGGTTTGAGGTCAGCCTGGTCTACATAAGGAGTTCCAGGCTGGTCAGAGTTACAGAGAAAGAGAGAGAGAGAGAGAGAGAGAGAGAGAGAGAGAGAGAGAGAGAGAGAGAGAGAGACAGAGACAGAGACAGAGAGACAGAGAGACAGAGAGACAGAGAGAGACAGAGACAGGCACAGAGACAGAGACAGACACAGAGATACAGAAATAGAGAGACAGAGTCAGAGATACAGAGAAGAATAGAGACACACAGAGAGATAGACAGATAGAAAGACAGAGACAGGTAGGGATAGAGACAGACGGACCAACCAACAGACAGACACCACATACCCCCTACACACATAGTATGTGTGTGTGTGTGTGTGTGTGTGTGTGAGAGAGAGAGAGAGAGAGAGAGAGAGAGAGAGAGAGAGAGAGCTAATAAAATAAAAAAATTTTAAAGATGCTGATTCAGCCAAGTTTGGTGGTGGTGCCCCTGTAACCCCAACACTGGGGAGGCAGAAGGAGAAGGATCAGGAGGCAAGGCTAGCCTAGACTACATACAGAGTTAGAGGCCAGCCTGAGCAACATGCAACCCCATTTCGAAAGAACCAAAACAGATGAGACAGATGCTAATTGGCTCAGCGCGATGGTAAACACCTATAATCCTAGCGCTTGGGAGGCTGAGGCAGAAGATTTAGAATTCCAGGCCAACCTGAGGAACAGGAGATTGTGTCTCAAAACAAATCAAACAAGATGAGATAAAATAAAAATGAAACCGCAGATTTAGACTGTCCAGTTCTTAACCACCTTGCCAGTTCGTCTGGAAATCTGCATGGTAACTTTCTCCTCTGTGTAATTCCTACTATACACACTTGAAAATCATCCGCTTAGATCTACTTTCAGAAAGAGTCCAGCAGTGTCCTCTATGTTCTTTGAACTTTAATGAGTCCTTTGGAAATCAAATCAGGATTCAGGTTCGAGTTCAAGGCAGCCCAGGGTGGGGCTTGATAATCTCTATCACCTTGGCGGTCCTGGCAGCTGCTGCTGGCTCCTTACTACTCTGGAAGAATTGAGGCTTTGTGTGATGCTGTAGGCCACACAGCTGGTGAATTTATTTGGGGGTTGGGGGGATCAAAGGAGGGGAAAGTTATGGATGAGTATCCCAAAGATTTGCTTGGCTAGAGTGCAGGCTCAGTTGATACCTTGTGGGACATTAGGTTCTTATAATAGCAAAGACTTAACTTAGGGGACAACCTTGGATAAATCTTTAATCTTGTCATTTTCTACCCATGTGACAAATGCAGGCAAGTTAAGCCTTCAGAGCCTTAAGTTCTGAACTAGAGGACGGAGCCCATGAACATCCACCTCACAGAGTTTGTGAGTGTTCAATGTGAGTTCGTAGATCACTTCCAGCTCAGTATCCTAGGTTCCCTGGGGACCCTTTCTAAGCCTCCCTTAGATCCCTGTGTATCTGTTGCTCCCCCATCACCTGGAGGGCTGCAGGCTCTTCACGTGAGAACACTTGACTTTCTGAGACCACAGGGTGATTTATCACAGGGCTGTTCTCCCAGATTCGGAAGGCTAGCAGTCTCCCTGCCAGAGGCAGATGGGAGAGCTGGAGTCCAGCTGCTGTCAGTGCTATGCAGTGGATACATTTATAAGTTTTTCTACACTTTCCTGGCATCCCCTTAGCCTGGCGCCCTCCTTAGTCCTTAGCATTACTGCACACCATGTGCACACATGCTGGCTCCCAGCGCAGTTTCACGTTTTTCTCCTTTCTCCCTTCATTACTCAGTTCTTCGTGGTCATAGTCAACATGCTACTTGATTGCTCAGGCCAAATCTTTGTGAATTTTTTTCTTTTTTTTTTTCAGAGCTGGGGACCGAACCCAGGGCCTTGCGTTTGCTAGGCAAGCGCTCTACCACTGAGCTAAATCCCCAACCCCTGTGAATTATTTTGATAAGAATTCCTGTCATTTCTGCCCTGCAAAGTGACTCGGAGGGCAAGACATGAGGGACAGTATCATTGACATCACAGATGACTTTTTAGCTCTTTATGGTCACTTAAACAGGGTACCGATAAAACTTTATCAATCGCAATGTGCCTAGCAGCATCCCAGTTGCTCTAGGAAACCCGTAATCAGATCATTGTCAAGCTATAGGAAACATGAAGAAAGCTTTCCTTTTCCTTTAGGGCTGTGACCGTCAACCTTAGCTTGGAGTAACTTGGGCAGACTTTCAAGATTACGGATGCTTATGCATCATCTTCTTGGTTCGTGGACCTCCCATGGTGACAGGAGAGAATTGAATCTCAAGAGTTGTCCCCCTGGCCTCCACATGTACATGTGGAAACAAGATTAAAAGTTAAAACCAAATAGCTTCATCAAATTTCCTGGGATGGCTAGCTGGGGAGTGTGACTTCAATCATACCTCATCCGCGTTGGTGCTCACTCTTCCCTCAACTACTCTGTTGTTGCCTCAGCTCAGGTTCTGCTGTCAGAAATGCCCATTGGACATGTGCATCTCTCCTCTAGATGGCGTGCGTATTAAGAACAGTTCTCTCACCTCCATTTCAGAGTTGGGTAATGCTAATAAGGAAAAATCCATGGTGCCAATGAGAAGATGAGGCTCTCCTGGTTTTGTGACCAATAAGTGTCAAGAAGCGTTGTGTGCATCGGGGAAGCCAGTGTGCACTGGAACAAGTTGTTATACCCAGATCTCAACCCTAGGGGGTGACCGGGGCCAGAAAGAGACTGAGATCACCCTGCACTTTCTAAAGAGTAGCAAGAATCCTTGCCTGGGACAGAGTTGCCTGCTGATTTGCATAATTACAGGAGCTTGATCAAGGATGGAAGTGTGGCTAACTCCCCACTCTTTTAGTCTCTGTGTCTGAAGTATTTTTCACTTGACAGGAAGTGATACAAGTACTTTAAAAAGTCTGTGTTACCAGAAGGAACACCCATTCAGAGCCTGCCAGCAGCAAACCACTGAACTGAGAACGGGACCCCTGTTGAAGGAATCAGAGAAAGGACTGAAAGAGCTGAAGGGGTTTGAGACCCCTTATGAACAACAATGCCAACCAACCAGAGCTTCCAGGGACTAAGCCACTACCCAAAGACTATACATGGACTGACCCTGGGCTCCAACCTCATAGGTAGCAATGAATATCCTAGTAAGAGCACCAGTGGAAGGGGAAGCCCTTGGTCCTGCCAAGACTGAACCTCCAGTGAAAGTGATTGTTGGGGGAGGGCGGCAATGGGGGAAGGATGGGGAGGGGAACAGTCATATAGAAGGGGAGGGGGAGGGGTTGGGGGGTGTTGGCCGGGAAACCAGGAAAGGGAATAACAATCGAAATGTAAATAAGAAATACCCAAGTTAATAAAGATGGGGAAAAAAAGTCTGTGTTAACCTGGAGGGAGGGAGGAATGACATGAAGTTAAGATTTCATCCATAGTTCTTTTGGTGTGTGGAGTATGCCAACATAGAATGGGGCAAGTATAGAAATATAGCGACCTCTCTGAACATGGTCCTGACTCAAGCCAAAGCTGTGACCAATGGAAAGATCACTGAAAAAATCACCTGCTGATTCATGAATTTGCATGGAACAGAACTGAAATCAGCAAGGGTTGGTCCGATTAGGTCCCACGGTCACTCAGGCTGCATAGGCACTAATCACTGCTCATTCTGACTGTCACTAGAATGACTTCCAATGACAATCTGTGGTCGTTCTCTCAGTGGAGCATTTGCTTCTCAGATACCACCTTTCCCCACAGCAACCTTAATGTTAGTCATGTACCCTCCTAGAATAGCACATTCATTTCTTTTCTGAAATGAACAAAAACTACTAGACACTTCGATTTTAATCAGTAACATAATTAGCATGTGCTCTTGGTGTATTAGGAGCTTGAACAAGTGTGAACTGATATATATTTATGATTATAGCTTAATGAGGCTTATTTCTACTGATCTAAAATTCTGTGTTTGCCTATTCATCACTTACCTCTGAGTCCTGGCAATGGGTGTTCTTTATGATAAAGACAGTAATAGGAGGTGGGGGAGGAGAAGGAGGAACACCGCTTTGGTATAGTGTAGTAGTTTAATGTGTAGAGTGGAATCCGATGCCCCAGGTTTAACAATTCCTGAATTTGCCATTCATGCTACTTTTTGAAAAGTGCCTTAAACAACACACACCCAACTGTTCACAGCGGCTAACTGTACACGGAAAGTTAGGGTTGGTCAAGGGATAGTTTTACTTCTCCTATAAGAAGTTTTAAAAAATACATCATGTCTCACAGGCGTATCCAACTTGTCACCACAGGCCACGCACCCCAGGAGAGCTGTGGATGTGGCCCAATAGGAATTCATAAAGTTCCATAAGACACCAAGAGGTGCCTTGGTAGCCTGATGCATCACTCTCAGCCTTGAACCTTGCAGATGACAGCAGTGTGTTGTGGTGTCTGAAGGCTCACACGCCTGCAAGTGGATGTTGTATGATTAAAGGCAGACTTCTAATAATTAGGAGACAGCTGAAACAAAGGTCCTGAACATCCCCTTACTATTTCATCGAGAGGCTGGATGCACAGCAGTTTACTTAGCTGTCGACCTGTGCCTGGCAGCTCTGTCTGTCTCTATTCTTTTATGTGATGGGTCTTCGTACACTGCGGCTTCTTTTCCTCCCTTTGATTTATTTCCTTAGGATAAATTCCAAGTGTGGGATTACTCGTTAAAACAGTACAAACATCTTTTTGGCTTGTGATATATTTTTCCATATTGCTTTCCAAAAACGTGCCTCATTCCCCTCACACACAGGGAGTCTCCCACTCCGTTCTTACCTGGTTTCTGTTGGAATCTTCTAGTTCTTGGGAATGTGCACCTTTGCTTCAGCTTAAATCTTCTTTAGAACAGAAGTGTCCTGGAGATGGGCCTCTTATACTCTTTCCACTAGCGGGTCATCTTTAAGGTGACCTTGGCTCTATAGGTATTTAAAGTAGGTGCACACTTACTGTGAGAAGTCACTTGCAACAACTCCCCAATCTACACACATATTTACCACTCATTAACGATGAAACCAAATTTACATGCAAATAAGATGGATGTGCTTGCTTATTTTTACATAAGTAATCAAAGTTGGGCTGAAAGTGTGGTACTGCGGCACACAGAGCATCTTGGATGACTCTGTGCCTCGCCACCTGTTGTGAAGGTTGTGTCACATAAATACAGACTAGGAAGGGACAGAGAAGGAGGGTTTGGCCTGATTCAGAGATTGCTAATTCTTCCCTAATTCTGTCTGAATTCACTTAATGTTTTACAGTAAAATTAAGTCAGCAGGGGCTCAGTGGTTAAGGACAATGGCTGCTCTTCTGGAAGACTCAGGTTAATTTCCAGCAGTCACCTGGTGTCTGCGACATACATGCAGACATAACTAAACATATGTGAGAATCGAATTTCAAGTCAGCAACTCAAACGGAAATTTAAAAGATTTTTACATTTATTTAGCTATACATTTACTTATTTTTGTGTCTGTATGTGAACCATGCCCATAACACTGTGCATGTGTGTAGGTCCGAGAGCATCTTGAAGCAGTCGTTTTTCTTTTCCCAGGTTGTGAGTCCCTGGGAGCAGACACAGGTTGTTATGCTTGGCAGCCGTACTTTTACCCACTGGCCATCTTGTTGGCCCCCAGACAACCATTTTTAAGATCAACCAGTCTAACACAATACATTCCAAACAAAAACTAACTTAATACATTTTGGGGAATGGTAATAGGAAAATTATCGTGTCTTTGTTTTCCATAATTGAGCTGTGTTTTTGTAAGAGCGGAAAACATTGTACACACATCAAAAGCAGTACAATCTATAAGACGGCATGCTTCGTGAGGGTCTTATGTTTCCCATAGTGACTGTTGGCACTGTGTGGAGCTAAGGCAGAGGTAGGATAGAGTTCTCACTGTGAAGTTATGCATACTACACGGGCTAGTGTTTAGACCTCCTACACATTGCATTTTGAATTCGTTTTTTGGTTGCTGCATATCTAGAAGCCATTTACCGCAAACTTTTCTTGATCCCCCACATTTAGTTATGAAATCTCAATGTAAGGAACTATGACTTAGAAGGACTTTCTGCTTGTTAGCTTTCTGCTCTGGCTAGGGTTTGTGCACCTGTGCGGGACAGATCCGGTATTCCCATTTTACAGATGAATCTACTGAAGCTCATAGAGACTGAGTTACCAGATGATGGTGCCAAAACTGTCTTCATATCCTCTCCACATGTAGGCATGGTTCTCTCAGAGCCACCTTGAAGCCAAACAACTTGACTACTCAAAGAATCTACTTCTGCCATGGCCCATTCACCCAATCTAAATTCTTTGTACCAACCCAGGTCTGTGCCATAGCTGTTTATCTGCTGGTCTCCTCTATGCCTGGTTCTCAGGTTGTCAGCATAAAATACTCAAGTTTCATTTCTGTCTATTTCTTCTTCTTTAACATGAAATGAGAGGCCATCATTAGCTCTCAACTCTGGCTAGACACTAGAAACTTTAGTGACCCAAAGTAAAATCTGGAGTCTACCCCCAGGATTGTGGATTCAAATGATCTGTAGTGTGGGTTTGGCTTCCGAAACTATTTTTCCAAGTTCACTGGAAACTTTGAGGAAGGATGTAACTCACATGAGTCTTTGTGTCTTCCTGGGCAAGCAGTCTTTCCTTTCCCTTCCCTTCCCTTCCCTTCCCTTCCTTCCCTTCCCTTCCTTCCTTCCCTTCCTTCCCTTCCCTTCCCTTCCCTTCCTTCCCTTCCTCCTCCCTCCCTCCCTCCCTCCCCCTCCCCTCCTCTTTCTCTTTCCTTTCCTTCCCTTCCCTTCCCTTCCTTTCCTTTCCTCTTCTTTTCTTCTTCTCCCTCTCTCTCTCTCTCTCCCTCTCCTTTTCTCTCTCTCTCTCCCTCTTCCTCTCCTTCCATTTTTCTTTCCTTCCTTCTCCCTCTACTCTCCATGGTAGAGCCTTTGGCTACAACCACCACCTATCTGTCTATCTGCCTGCCTACCATTTTTTTTCTGTCCTGTTCTTTCCTTTAACAAAACAAACTGGCTGATTTTCACATCAAATCTCTCTCCTGGCTACTACAGCTGTGTCTGAGCATCCTTCACTGTGATTAAAGGAAGAGCTTCCTTCTGGTGACTGCACGTCACGGCTCTTGTCTAGGTCTGACTCTTCTGGTGACTGGGCACGTCACCCCCCAAATCTAGGGCTGACTCTCCTAGTGACTGGGCATGTCACGCCCTGTGTCCAGGCCTCTTCTATCTACCTCAGTCCTCATCTGCTTCATTCCAGTGGTTTTGCAATTTGCCCTGGAAGGTGGAAAATGATTTCCACATGTGGCTAGGTGCAGCTAGACGTGCTGGCAAAAGGCTGTTAATTCCAGTTAATCTCTTAACTCTCAGAGGTAGAGGTATGAAGAGGGTAGGTCTAAAGGTGGCCTGAGCTTCAAACGGAGACCTGGGTTCAGAGGGGACACACTCAGCAGTTGAGTGCTTGCCTGGCATGCTTGGGACCTGGGTTTGATCCTAAGCACCACGAAAAAGGAAAACAAAGTAACAGCCCAGTTAAGGAAACTGACCTGCTAAGTCTAGGCCGGCAGCCATTCTAAGCCTGTTTTTAAACATTAAATATTAAATAGAAATTAAAGGTCACATGTGGCTAAATAGTAATACTTATAGTGAAATGTGTATTTAATGAAAAATCTGTGTGTGAGAGAGAAAGCTAAAATGGGAGAGGCCAGTGACCAACAGAGAGTATCTGACGTATGGTTAAAAACTATCTATAAGACATGGTAATGAGATATGTCCTGGACATCATGAATACACACAGCCAAAAAGAAACGGGCAATTTCTCCCTATCCATTGTCTCATAAATATTTGTTATATGACCGAATAGGAGATGCCCACTAGTTACAATACTGCCGCATTGTCCAAATCTTTTCCAACAATCCTCTTTTAGAACTGCCTGCAGAGCCAACCCATGAGTCAGAAGAAAATGGGCCCTGTTCCTCTACTCTGTGCTTGTTGTTTTTTACCAAAAAAGGCAATGCCCAATTTCATTGCCTACTGTGTCCATTAGCTTTGGTGCCAAATGATCTTTAGCGATGGGCTGTCCTCTTCCCCAAGTTCATTCTACCCTGAGGACGAAGATGCTGCTTCTAAGAATATACACAAGATGTGTTATGGATTCGTGAGCTAATTTCAGAATAAAAGTTCCCCAAATAGTACCCATCCCCAGGAAATTGCAAATGCTGAGCATAGGGTGTTATCTGCAAGCAGGGGATCTTAATTTGAAGTTGAGGAAAGTTGGGTTCAGGCTTTAGCCTTGTGTATTTTTCTCATTAGAGAGTCTGTAGCTTTATTATTTTCAAAGGCATTTATGACAAGCCAAGGATAATAATCCCATTTTAAAATATCTGATAGGTGTCCAGCATCTTGGATAGGAGTGCTATATTTCTATAATTAAAAGTAATTATTTAACCCATAGAAAAGGGCTATACTGCACATAGTAAGGTAATGATATTCTCTTATCCTTATAACACATTCCACTGCAATCACAGGGGATGGATTTGAAGGAAACAGTGTTCTCTTACCTGTTCCTGTCTTCCCTCCTGCATGTGTTCACACAACAGCTGCTGCAGTCCTGATATGCGGTGTGGCCCCGACACAAACACTGCTTTTTACCTTTGAAGAAGATTGATTGGACTGTCAGAGTTGATGCTGTGACCTCTTGGTTAGAATATATTGTGACAAATTCCAGCACAGTGCGTTCACTAAGGCAACGACAGTGGACTTACCATTTGAAAGTACTAAGAAGTTGGCTTTCCCCTCGGCTCCCAAGTCTATGTTTTTAGAAGCATTTGGTTTAAATGGTAAGAGTCAAAAAAAAAAAAAAATCCTGAAAACTGCAAGGGATATTATTCTCGTAACGTTTCTGGATTTTTCTTTGGAAGGTGGTTTTCATGCAGCAGTCTGATGCTGGGAGCCCAGTTCCTGGAGGTAGGGGTAGGGGAGCAAACCTTGATTGGTATTATTTGCCTTCTGTGGTATAAATACTCCCACCTGGCAAATTTTAAGTTCCCAGTGTGAGAGAGCTAAGCACATCTGGGAACGGATGCACGGAAATGTGTTCTGGTCCAGTGTGAGCTGGCTGCAGGGTGCTGGATACCCTCGTACATGGACATGGAGGGAGGCCCTGAGGAAGAGTTTCTGAAGGAATTCCCCCTGACGACACCACCCTTCTGAAGAAACAGTTTGCATAATAGAAGGGCATTCTATTAAAGGTGTTGAAAGGAACTGGAAGACAGTTTAAAATGCAGTTCCCAGGCCTTTGATAAAATTCACCTGTCTCTGAGACCCAAGCCACTAAGAATTTTTTCTTTCTTTTTTCATCTCCAGTCACCTCAACTCCTCATTTATTAATTTTATTTTTGAGATTATAATATAATTATATTTCTTTCCTCCTTCCTCCCTCCGAATTCTTCCATATACTACTTCCAACTCTCCTTTGAATTCATGGTCTCTTTTCTCACTAATTTTCTTAATGCATATATATATATACATAATATAATTATATAATATTTAATATATGAATATTAATATATACTATTAATATATAAATATAATTTTAACCTATTCAGTCCAAATAATGTTATTAAATGTATGTTTTCAGGGCTGATTATTTGGCACTGGACAACCACTCGGTGTGTTCTTCCCCGGGGAGGGCCACCTCTCCTGCTCCTAGCCTTCCTTCTTTTATTCTTTCACAGGGTTCCCTGCAGTTCTCTTGAAGGGTTGAAGCCTTGTGGGCTTCTCTTCATGCAGCTTGGCATGTTAAATGATGTCATCATTAACCCACTCAAGTTTGGGCATCATGTTGGTGATTTTACAGAACAGCTTCTGGTGTTACTAGGAGACACAATCTCACAGCGAATTCCCTGACCCTTTTCAATCTTTCCATCCCTTCTTCTGCAACCTTCCCTTAACCTTAGATGCAGGAGTGCTGTGTAGATGTTTTCATTTGGTACTGGGCTCCACACCATGCAGTTTGATTGGGTGTGGCTTTCTGTAGTGGTCTCTGTCTGGTGCAAAGAGAAGTTTTCGTAATGAAAGGTGAAGACTATACTTCTCTGTGGGTATAAGGGCGCCCGTTGACAGATTGTTGTTAGGGACAATGATGAACTAGTATGTCAGTAGTGGCAGCTTCTCAATAGTTATGACGTCACTAGCACTGAGGAGTAAGCCTGTTTTCAGCACCAAGCATGTTTTCCGCCATGTCGAGCAGGTCTGTAGTCCAATTAGGAAACTGTTGGTTACCGACAAGGCCTGTGTGCCACCACTGCGCCCTTGGGGTTATTGTGCCATCCTGGTCATTGATGTGACTCACAGGCATCAGAACTGAGCAGGATCGTTGTTGGTTGCCTCTGTCCTCTGAAAGCTTACATGGTACCTTCTTATACAAGGAAAGCTAGTCCTCAGGGAGGAATACGCCACCTTTTTAAATGGCGCTGCTTGTTTTCTTCATGTTTAGGGCTTTATGTTTGCTACTGTTTGGGTTTGGTTTGGTTCTTTGTATAATCTAGATACTGACACGTAGAACTGGTAGAGTTCTTACCATTTTGTACGCTGTCTCTTCCCTTGAATGATGATGTCCTTCCTTCTTCTAGCTTTTTAGTTTTGAGTAGTCCCATTTTTCAGTTTTTCGTTCCAATGCCTGTGCTACTGGAGTTGTCTAGAAAATCTTTTCTTGTGCCTATAAATTCCAACATATTCCTCCGCTTTCTTCTCTACCAGATTCTGCATGGCTAAGGTATTAATTCAAGGTCCTTGATCCATTTGAATTGAGTTTACAGTGTTTTTAAGTATGTTCTTAGGGTTTTTTTTAAAATAGTGCAAATTTAAAAATTCATTAATTTCTTTTAGATTTTCCAATTTGGCAGAATATACTTTTGAAAAATATGTCCTTATGATTTTCTGGATTTCATTAGTGTGTTATAATGTTTCCTTTTCATCTCTAATCTTATTAATTTGGGTCTTCTCTCTTCTTGCTTTTGGTTAATTTGACCAATTTGGCTTACCAATTTTGTCTATTTTTTGAAAGAATTAACTCCTTTGCTTTCACTGATTTAATTTTGTTGCTGTTTCTACTTCATTGTTTTTGCCCTAATCTTTATTATCTCCTTTCTACCACTTTGAGTTTGGTTTGTTCTTGATTTTCCAAGAACTTGAGATACATCATTAAGTTATTTATTTGAGATCTCTGATTTCGTAATATAGGAACTTAGAGCTATAAACCTCCCTCTTAACAAGGACTTCATTGCGCCCCGTAGGCTTTGATACATTGTGTTCTCATTTTCATGTGAGTCTAGAAACTTTAGAATTTCTTTCTTGATTTCTTCCATGACCCAGACATTGTTAAATATTGTGTTGCTTAGTCCGTGTGAGTCTGTGTGTTTTCTGTAGTTTCTCCTGCTACTGATTTCTAGCATTATATCATTATGGTCTGATAGGATACAGAGAGCTTTCAATTTTTCTATATTTTTCAAGGCTAGCTTTATGTTCTAAGACATTGCAAGTTTTCGAGTATTTCCTATGAACTGCTGAATGTTTTGCATTATCCAAGTTCTATAGATGTCTGTTAAATCCATTTGTGTCACTTATTTTCACTGTTAGTTCGTTCAGTTTTTATCTAGTTGACTCATCTGTTGGGGAGTAGAGTATTAAGGTCACCTGTTATTAATTACTATGTTGGGATTAACCTATGTAAACCTAAGAGCGCGTGTTTTGTGAAATCGAGTGTACCTGTGCCTGGTGTGTATTTCTCTAGAATGATAATTTCCCCTTGGTGGTTTATTCCCTTAATCAGTGTGAGATGACGAGATGACGCTCTGACATATGTTGATTTGACATCCATTTTGTCACATACCAGAATAGCAATTCCTTCTTTTTGGAAACAATTTCTTCCATTTATTTTGGAATACATTTGTTCATTCTGTGCTTGGCGGTAAAGTATGTTCTTAGAAGCTACATGAAAAAGAGTCTTGCTTCTTGATCCAATAGTTTAGCTTATATCTTTTAATTGAAGAGTTGTGACCAGTGATACTCAGAGTTATTGAAATGTGTATATTAATTTATGCTATTCTGTGGATTTTGTGATATTTAATGTTTTCTTAATTTTCATTTGATTGACAAATATCTTGCCTTATTTTATTATAAGTATTAATGAAGTATTACTTACTAGTAGCATCTTGAATGTGTTTGCCATTCTTCTTTATTTGAAGTATACCTCCATCCAGTGTCCTCTATAGACCCATCTTGGTACACATAAGTTGATTCATGAAGCTTTCATCATGGAACATTTTCTTTTGTCCTTCAATTATGATTGATAGTTTTAATAGGTATAGTACTCTGTGGGTTCTATGGTCTTTCATGACTTGAAGTATATACATTGCTCTAAGATCTTCTGGCTTTGTAGAATTTCCATTGAGAAACCATCTGTTATTCCAATGAGTCTGACTTGGTCCTTCTCTCTTGCAGCTGTCAATATTTTTATTATTTATTTATTTATTCATTTAATGTTTTATTATGATATTGAGTAAAGAGCTTCTGTTTTAATCCTGTTTATTCGGTTCAGTATGCCTCTTTCCCTAGATGTGGGTGAAATCTTTCCTGTGATTTTATTAAAAAATAATGTCTATGCCTTTGGCATTGGATCCTTCTCCATCATGACTGTAATTAGTAGATTTGGTCTTTTCGCAGTATCCGAGATATTTTGTATGTTGTACTACTAAGCTTTCTTTTAACTTGTCACTGAGTTTAGTTGAATGACCTGATTCTTATACCTTGTCCTGAAGCCCTGATAGTCTGTCCTCCTTGTGACTCGTGGTGTTAGTGAGATTTTGAATTGTCTTATTGAACGCTTCATTTCTAGGATTATTTCACTTTTGTTGTTATTCAGGTTTCAATTTCTTTGTTGAATTTCCTTTTCGCATCTTTAATTGATGTTCTTATTTCATTCAGCTGATTGTACTTTTCGTAGAATTCATCTTTGAAATCATCCACACATTTGTTTTCATATAATCCTTAATAATTAAGGATCCTCTGCCTTACTTCAATTGTGTCTAAGTCCTTGTGGTTGACTGCAATTCTTATGAAAATGGCTGTTGGCAGGCATTTCCTCTTGGTTTTTCATGTTACTGGTGTTTTCTCACTGGGATTTTCTCATCATCAGCTGTTCTGTGGAGATTTCCAGAACACCGAGTTGAGTGAACATTTGTTTCAGGGCTTGGGATTTCTATTGCTTCATTGGATCTTGACTGGATTTAGTGTGACTTAAACTTCATTTGAAGAGGCTTGACATTCGTAGACTTTTGGATGGGTTGGTTGAAGATGATTTCAACGTGGTAGAGAATGGCATGCCGTCTGGCCTCATAAAAGAGAGTCAGGGTGGTGGAGGAGGGCTTTGTATCAGGGGCAGTGTTTTTATTATGCCATCTGATCACTGAAGCCAGAACTTATAAAGTCTTCTGGGACTGTGTCAATGCTGGGATCCCACAACCACCAACTTCACAAGTGAGAGTGCATTTGGAACACTGTGTGTATGCCCCAGGTGTGGGATGTGCACTGTGGGAAATGGGAGGAAGCAGGGCAGAATCTGGGGGCCTCTGCTCTGTGTGACTGGGGTGACACACTGAGTGGTCAAAGGATGTAAGAGGAACAGGGTTCTAGGAGCCCTTACTTGTCTGAATCAGGTGCCAGAAGGGCAAGAGTGCGTATGTTAGAGACAGTAGATCTGTGACCTCTGAGCTTTCTTACCTGGATCTTGGAGACAGAAGGGTTTGCAAGAGGCAGAGAGGGTCCTGGGATCCCTTCCTCGCCTGCACTTACTGGGAGCTTTAGTGCTTCAGCAGTGTGTGCCAGCAGCTGGGGACCCAGAGATTCCTGACAGAATCTGAAGGTGAGATTCTGGGGACTGCTAATCTGACGGCACCCCCTTACTTGTCTTCATGGGGAAAGAAGCGTAAGAATCACCACAGAAAGGCAACTGTGGTCCAGACCGCTCATGATTTTCTCCATCTAGTTGGGAACACAGACACATGACTTTTAAAGCTTGCCCTGAGAGATGCAGGGTCATGGAGAGAGTTGCGAAGAAAGGGAGCAGTGACAGGGAGTTTACCAGATGGTGGGCAGAGTTCCAAGAGAAGGTCTTGCACACATGATTTATAGTTCAAGGCCATCTTTTAGAAGATAATGCCAAGAGGAACCAAAGCCACATGGCCTTCTTTGTTGTTTCCTTGCCCAGAATCTGAAAGGAGAGATAAGGCTCAAGAAAGCATCTTCATTAAATGATGCTGATCTAACTGGATGTCTGTATGTAGAAAAATGAAAATAGACCCATATTTGTCATCTTGTACAAAGCTCAAGTCAAAGTGGATCAAGGACCTCAACACAAAACCAGATACACTGAATCTAATGGAAGAGAAAGAGGAAAAGAGCCTTGAACTCATTGGCATAGGGGGAAATATCCTAAAGAGAACTCGAATGGCTCACGCTCTAAGATCAAGAATTGATAAGTGGGACCACTTGAAACTGGAAAGCTTCTGTAAGGCAAAGGACATATTCAGTTGGACAAATCAGCAACTTACAGATTGGAAAAATCTTCACTACCCTCACATCCAATAGAGGGCTAATATACAGAACATATAAAGAACTCAAGAATTTAACGTCCAAAAAATCAAACAACCCAATCAAAAAATGGGCTATAGAGCTAAACAGAGAATTCAGAACAGAGGACTCTCGAATGGCTAAGAAGCACTTAAAGAAATGTTCAAAGTCCATAGTGGTCAGGGAAACGCAAATCAAAAACAACCCTGAGGCCTTACACTAATCAGAATGGCTTAAATCAAAACCTCGGGTGACAGCACATGTTGTCGAGGATATGGAGAAAGAGAAACATTCAGTCATTGGTGGTGGGATTGCAAACTGGTACAACCACTCTGGAAGTCAATCTGTAGATTCCTCAGAAAATTGGAAATAGATCAACTGAAGACCTAACTATACCACTCTTGGTCATATATCTAAAAGATGCCCCATGCTACAGGGACACATGTTCCACTATGTTCATAGTGGCCTTGTCTGTGATAGCCAGAAGCTGGAAACAACCCTGATGTCCCACAACAGAAGAATGGATACATAAAATGTAGTTCATTTACACAATAAAATACTACTCAGCTATTAAGAAACGAGGACATCCTAAGTTTTGCAGGCAAATGGATGGAACTAGAAAATATCATCCTAAGAAAGGTAACTCAGACCCAAAAGGACATGCACGATATGTTCTCACTAATAAGTGGATATTAGCCAAAAAAAAAAAAAAAAAAAAAAAGGTACAGAAGACCCAAGATGCAGTCCATAGAACTCAAAAAGGTTAACAAGCTGAAGGACCCAAGTGAGGATGCTTCGGTCCCAATTGGGAGGGAGAAGAAAGCAATCACAGGAGGGGGGAGGGAAAGATCTGGGTAGGAAAGGGGACAGGGAGGGGAAGAGGGGGACATGGTTATGTATTGGATGGGGGAAAAGGACTGAAGCCCTGGGGGCCAACAGAAAGAATGGAAACAGGCAACCTTGAGAAGTGGGAGGCATGGGAACCCTCACAATACACCAGAGACCTGAGAGGTGAGAGATTCTCAGTACTCAAAGGAAGAGACCTTAGATGAAATGCCCTACAGTGGGAAGAGGGAACTTGTAGAGCCCACCTCCAGCAGAAAGACAGGGCATCAAGTGAGAGATATGGTTGTCAAAGACTCTGACCCATAATTGTCCTGTCAGAAAAAACTGCAGGGACAAAAATGGAGAAGAGCCTGAAGATGGCCCAAAGTGGAATATAGCTCAAGGGGAGGTCCCAAGGCCTGACACTATTACTAAAGCTATGGAGTGCTCACAAAAAGGGACCTGTCATGACTGCCCTCCAAAAGATCCAACAAGCAGAAAGAGTCAGATACAGATATTTGCACCCAACCAATGAACAGAAGCTGCTGACCCCTATGGTTGAATTAGGAGAAAGCTGGAAGAAGCTGAGGAGAAGGGCAACCCTGTAGGAGGACCAGCAGCTTCAATTAACCTGGACCCTGGAGATCTCCCAGACACTGAACCACCAAGCAGGCAGCACACATCAGCTGATATGAGGCCCCAACACATATACAGCAGAGGAAGCCGGGTCTGGGTTCAATCAGAGAAGATACACCTAACCCTCAAGAGACTGGAGGTCCCAGGCAGTGGAGAGGTCTGGTGGGAATAGAGGAGGAAGCGGGGACATCCTCATGGAGACTGGGAATGCGGGGAGGTATGAGATGTAGAACAGTCAGAGGGTGGACCAGGAGGGGGATAAAATCTGGAGTGTAAAAAAAAATTAAATAAATTTAAAAAAAGAGCTTCTCAGATCAAGTTACTTGAAATCATTTCTGGTTTCTACTAATCTGGTTGTATTTAATATAAACCCTAAGTGCGGTCAACACAAACACAACAGATGGGCGTCTGTTGCCCTCCAACTCCTTCTTCCTCTTCCTCTTCCTCTGCTTCCTCAGTGTCATCACTGATGCATTTTTACCTATGAAGTAGTCGAGTGGTGCAACTGGGAAATTAAAAGGCATTTCTGAGGCACACGGGACGATTGAATTTTGGGGAAAGATGTTAATGCTCCTTTCCTTTTTTAAAGACAGGAGGATTTCTTATATCATGTGTCATTGTCAGGTCGTAAGCTACATGGCCAAGAACCACCTTATATTTGATATAACTGAGTCTCCAAAGAAAGCAGAAATTTCCACTTCTCATGGGGTTCTACTTTTCTTCTTCTGTTGTCACGTCCGATCTGTCTGCCCCAGGATGGGCACGTCTAGTAAAGAACAGCGTTCTTCTTAGAAGTCCATTATGCCCACGTTTAGCCTGTTGTCAGTAGGTGTGTAAGATAAAAGAATGTATCCGGGGGGTTAAGTACTTCTGAGTTAGAAGGTCTTCTAGAAGAAAGGCCAGCGGAACTCAGGGCATGCTTCCCTGGATAGGAATTATTATTTCTAATAATCAGACCTAGCTAGCATGGCCCACTCCCACCCATTGTCCCTTACATCCTCTTTGGGGCTTTCACTGAGCTAGTCCAAGTAGAACCAAGCACAGCCATTGTTCTCTCCCCTGACCATCACCACTACCTTTAGACTCTTTCAGTACCTTGCACGGAGCCACCTGTTGCTCTCTGTGTCTTATATTTTGGGACCCATTGCTTAGTCCCTGCAGGATAAAACCGTCTACCTAATATGATCACAGGCAGGCATGGTGATGCTGTTTTTTACGATGCTGGGGATTGGACCCAGGGTTTTACTCTACCAACTGATCCACATCCCTGTCCTGAAAACATTTTAGTCTGTATCGCGTATTTTACAGCTACTTAAAGATAACTGCAAAAAATGCAGGCTCAAAATAAGTTGACAATTACCCTTTTAAATCCAAGCAACAGAAAATAACACACACACACACACACACACACACACACACACACACAGAGAGAGAGAGAGAGAGACAGAGACAGACAGACAGAGACAGAGAGAGACACAGAGAGAGAGACAGAGAGAGAGACAGAGAGACAGAGAGAGAGAGACAGAGAGAGAGACAGAGAGACAGAGAGAGAGACAGAGAGACAAAGAGACAGAGAGACAGAGAGACAGAGAGGAGGGGATGGAGGGAGTGGAAATAGGAAGAATGAGAGTCTAAAATAGAGCCAAGTCTCCAGTCAGACTAGAACTGTGAGAACATTTATTCTACAGGATGGGTTGATTTGAATGATGCTGTTATTAACCCTAAGAATCCAGTTGGAAGCAGCAGCTGGCAGCTTGCATTTGAAATGGGAAAGGAAGATTGTCAGAAACTTCCGTGCTGACAGAACAATCCACGCACACATTCTGCTTAGTAGAAAAGATAGTACCTTCAGAGGAAACAAAAGAACCAGTTTAAATTTTTTTAAAAAAGCCAACAAATGTCTAAGTTTTAAAATATTCCTACAAGAAAATGAGCAGCACAATATATCGCAGATCAAATACAGATGGGTAGGAGAGGAATTGCAAGAGCAGATTGGCAGTGGGGCTAAGGACCTCTGTCCTGAAGGGAAGCCAGTACAAAGCAGAGGGGCTGCTCTGAAGATTGGCACTTAGCTTGCTGTAATAATCATCAGTAAAGGAATGTTGGATGCTGAGTCTCTGGCTAGAGTGAGATCATCCAAAGCGCCTTGGGGTGAGACACTCAAGCAAAGGGAGAGGCACAGTATCTACTTCTACTCAATCCCCTTTCCATATGGTGCAGGGTGGGACCAAAGCAGGGCAAGGATACTTTATAACATAATAGGGAGGATTAAACAGCACTCAGCGACTCTGTGTGAGTCACAGTTGTTTATATGTTCACTGGACTAAGATAAGGAGTAGCTGGTTTCTCTCTTCCCCACAGCCCCTGTGTGTGTGTGTACACGCGCGCGCACGCGCACGCGCGCGCGCGCGCACACACACACACACACACACACACACGAGCATGTTTGTGCGCACACGCATTTCTATGTATCTCCCACTTTACACACAGTGGTGTTGTGTTTTTATATCCTACACATTTCTCCTCCCAGCTGTAGGCAGTAGTTTGTTCTGAGTCAGGCAGTAGCATAGGCATGGAGCACAATGCAGAGGATTTCCACTAATATCTCCAGGTTCTTGTGTCCCAAAACAAAGAACTGTATCAGGTGCACATGAATAGCAATGGAAATCAATGCAGTTCATTAAGGGAGAGAAAGACGTTCCTGGGAGTGGAAGTCAGAGGGCTGAGAAAGACAAGCTCCACTGCCTGTGCCATGAGGTTTCTGGGCACACTTCGTTCATTCTCACAGCTCCTACACCTGCTACACTTGGAGACAATGTGCTTTTTTGTGATGCTCTGTGTTGTTACATGGCTACTTTTGTTCCCTTTGAAATCTAGTCCTTGCCCATTCACTGCCATGCATGATTTACTCTTCTTGTGACTGTGAATCCTTCATTGACAGCAGAACTGGTGTTCTCAAGCTTTCATCAGGAAACTTTGTTGGATTGGGACCACTGAGGCACCCGGCCTTGTGAACTAGGTAACTACCAGTTGTCATCCCCACAGGGAGAAATACCCATTGTGGAACTACTCTGTTGAGACGTCCAGCCTTAAAGACCAAGTTAACAAATACCCGCCTCCCCTTCTCTCTTTTACACACTCACACACACACACACACACACACTACACACTCACACACACACACAACCACACACACTCACACACACACACTCACACACACTTCTGTCTCTCTCTGTCTCTGTCTCTCTCTCATACACATACCTCTGTCTCCTCCTCACACACACAACACATCCCTCTTTCTCTGTGTGTGTCTGTCTGTGTGTCTGTCTGTCTGTCTCTCTCACACACACACATACACACATACACACACATACTCATACTGTGTGTACACATTCACACACACACACACTCCTCTCTCTCCTCTCTCTCTCTCTCACACACACACACTTCTCTCTCTCTCTCTCTCACACACACACACACACTCACCCCTCTCTGTCTCTTTCTCTCTCACACACACACACTGTCTCTTTCACACACACACACACACACACACACACACACACATCCCTCTTTCTCTCTGTGTGTCTCTGTCTCTATTTCTGTCTCTCTCTTTCACACACACACGCACATTCCTCTCCATCTCTGTCTCTCTGTCTCTCTTTTTCTCCCTCTCTCTCACACACACACTCCTCTATCTCTCTCCGTGTGTCTCTCTGTCTCTTACACACACACACTCCTCTCCGTCTCTGTCTCTCTGTCTCTCTGTCTCTCTCTGTCTCTGTCTCTCTCTCTCTCACACACACACACACACACACACACACACTCTTCTCTCTCTGTCTTTGTCTGTGTGTCTCTGTTTCTCTCTCTCATCGATTCCTCTAAAGCACATTGATTTAAATCATAAATGCATAGCTAAGATGTTAAACAGTACTGCGAGGATTCCAGAGGCAAGCCGTTCCCACACTCCACTCCTACTCTCACCTGGGTCTCATCCACTTGTCTTCACATTTGCAGTCCCGTGCCTGTTCTCTTGTCTTCATAGCCATGTGCTGTAGACATACCCAGGTCCATCCATGCTGTAAGAGGTGAGCGGTCCCCCTGCCTTTCCCATATCTCTTCCCTTCTGTACACCTTCCGTTCTAACTCTCAACTTCACCTGCCCCTTTTCATTAAGTGAGCATACCTTGTGAGACTGTTCTCAGTAGCGTTCACCCCTGCACAGGCAGAGTGAGGGCTACCACAGTTTCTTTCATGTAAATGACGTTTGTTTTTATCACCACCCTGTGTTTTCATTCGCTAGGGTTTGCGTGTGTGCGTGCGTGCGTGCGTGTGTGTGTGTGTGTGTGTGCAGTTGACATAAGAACCAGCTCTCACCTCAGAGACAAACATTCTGAAGCCATCTATGAGTGACCATGGTCCAGGAACACAGACCCAGATACCATGTTCCAATATGGCAACAGTTCTATGTTTCAGAGTAACAGAGCAAAGAAACTCACAAATCGAGATACCTTTCAAACAGTAGAAGCATTAGCTAGGCAGGTCACAGGACAGCAGGGAAATCTCAGCTATAGGCTTTGGTGCTACCCGGTAACATCCCTAACTTTTGGTTGGTGGAAGCTATGGATCTTTTTGGACATACAGAGGTAGGAAACAAATGACTATGAAGCGGGGTGAGGGTGGTCCAAGATAATTTGTCTCCAGATGTAAAACATCTCATCCTCTCTGCATCACTGAGATCTAACCATCAGCTTTGTGGTAACAGCTTCTTCCCAGGAACTCTCTGGGTAGAACCTGTTTGTATACTAGATCTAAATTGCAATATCCCCCAAGTTTAGTGATGGATCTGAAAAAAACAAGAACCATCCGAAGCATCTTTCCTTGTATTTTCCCTCCTTCTATTCCTCCTCCTTCCTGTTTCTAGTTTCTTCCCCCTTTCTTTCCAGCCATGAGTCCTTTTGTTATAATCCAGTGTGTTTTTCATCAGGCACACATGTGACAGCTCACATACACCTGTGGCTCCAGCCCTGGGGAACCTCATGCTCTTTCCTGGCCCCTGACGCCATCATTAGCATCGAGAGCACCAGACATCACGATGCACAGCATTGTTTCTGGTTTCCATGTCTTTGAAGACTTCTGGCATCTTTCCTATTCCGTCCTCAGCTTGCTGCCTGCTATGGCTACCGATGTTCATTTGTTTAATTTCTTTTAGAAACTTAAGCATCTGAGATTTTACTGCGATATTCCTTGATGATTTCCCCCCATTTTCATTCATAATTGTAGGTGACATGGGAAATTCATTCATTCTGGAAACGTGTCCTACTGTGAACTTTAATTATCACATAATTTTAGGTTACCCCTCTGTAATTCCTATTAGTTATATGTTGAGTTTTCTGGCTGCTTGGTTGTCTACATTAAAAATATTTTCCCTTTCTATTTGTTTGAGTTTTAGCTATAATGCTTTCTAAAAAAATGCTTGCAACTTTATATTTTACATTTCAATTTTTATCATTTCTTTTCCTTTTTCTTAAAATTTATTTTTATGGAAATCTTTCTTGTGCATTGATTCACCTTTAGTCATCTCAAAGAATTCGGCTGTTAGACTACAGATACAATACGCTTACTGCAAATATTAATTAGAGATTTCCCCTTTCGCTCACCTCTGTTTTTGCTTTAATTTTTATTTATATTTTATGTTGAAATTATTTGACTGTCCCTCATACTTCAGAAGATCTATGAAGCTAGATGAGTCTTCTTTGTGCTCATGGAGGTATGTCAAACCATGATCCTTGTAGTAGGGAGGTAAAAACTACCTCAGGAACCACATAGATGTCTGTAGAGAATTCCTCTGGGACCTCCATTTGTTTTCAGAGAGAGACAATCTTTGAATCCTTCAGAAACACATGAGTACAATGATCTAGAATATTTTAGAAGTGGAGCACAGTTTATTGAGTAACCAGATGTTTCCTGTTTTAAACTCCTGAGCCTCTCTTGTTCTTTTAGTGTCTAGGTCCCCTCATATTCGATATTCAATTTTTACAAAAAAAGTACTTCTGTTTTTTACATTCTCCAGAAATATTAAATCAGAACGTAATTGATCTTCCTTGGAAAGCCTTTATTTTCAACACGCGCCATTGACTGTTCACATTCATATACTGAAAACAAAAGTGAATTTCTGAAATGGAAATAGGATTGGTAGCAAAGCTTAAACTGAAGACCCTAAAGTTTGGCGAGTGAGATAATTCAGACATCCATGACAATTGCCAGTATGCGTCTAGAACGTCCCCTTCTGATAGCTTCCTTATCTCTGGCCATTCTTTTTTGCAATTCAGATCTTACCAAATCCTTCAGTGTCACCAAGATCTTCAGTTCAAACCTTAACTACAGCTTGAAAGACCTCACAAACTAGCAGCACAGAATTGTTCTTGAAATCCAGGCCAAAGAGGCCTAATAGGACAATCTTTCACCTGAAAACAAAGAATTTCTCTGGTATTTCAAGTTATACCAAGAAATACATCAGTAAATTGAGAATCTGTAGTCAATAATATAGTCATAAGCCATTGCGTCAGTGAAGAGTCTTGTGGTTTGAATATGAAGTGTACCTCCCAAAACACTTGTGTACTGGGGCTTCGGGTGGTAGTGGTGGTGATGTTTTGGGGTTCCAGAATCTAGCTGGAGGTAGTAGGTTACTGGGGTGTGTGAGGTTAATTTGGCTATCACCTCTGACACTCTGGTCACTGATTTGGCTGACTTTGACGGACAGGTAGGTGCCCTTCCCCCACCACTCCTTGTACATTCCTTCCAAACTTGGATGCTCAGGGATGATGATACCCTTCCCAAGTGGAAAACTGTTGTTCTGTCAAGAGTACACTAATGACTTTGCTCTCTTGCTAAGATCCCCAATAAGCTCTCAAGGAAGTAAGTCACTGATGGAGTGTCCATGGTTACCTTATGCTGACTCCTACCTGACTTCCTTTGCTTTCTGACCACATTGGACAACAAAGATTATTCGCCACATGATTGTCCATCCTGATGCTCTATGCAAGTTCATGGGTCAAGCAATAGTGCATGGAGCCTTTTGAAATCATAAGCCAAAATATATTCTCCCTCAGCCCCAGTTATTTCTGTTAGAATTGTCACACTTACGAATGGGTACCTACTATTAATCCATATTTAAAGTTGATGTGGAATTAGAGACGTTTGAAATGGATTCAGCATGTGGTTGTAGCCCAGCCCTGGCTATCTTCAGATGAACTCATCAACATATCTACTTTAGGAAACTGCTCAGTGTTAGGGAAATGTCCACCAAATGTACCAGCAGAAAGAATGCCCAGTGCTCACACAAATATAGACACACTGAGAATATTGAATAATTCATAGAGAATGAGCTAAGAAGAGACTTGCCTCCGTAGTGAAGGATACTTAACCATATGATCAGCATTGCTCTGGTTCTAACTGGTTTGTTATAAAAATGAGAAACACACCCCAAAGATCAATTTCCATGTAATCTAAATGTTCCATGAAGTTCAATAATATTTACAGAGTTACAAAAATATCCAGAATCTAAGAAAAGAAACTTCCAGAGACTTTAATATAATTATACTTACCAGGCATCAGGATAATCAGGGAAACAAGGACAAGAAAACAAAACCCAAGCAAGTCAAGAAGTTACACTGGCATTAGAATAAAAACAGTGAGCACATGAAAGCAGGTTTTGTGATGTGTTTCCTATGTTCCCAAAGTTAGACAAGTGAGAAATATAAATAAAGGCTTAGAAAGGAAAACTGCAGCCTCTGAGATTAAAAACACACGGACAAGGATTAACTACAAATCAGAAATCAAAGGGCAGACACGTGGACTCGCAGGCATCCCAGTTTAATGCGATTTAATACAAACTATTAAAAACCAAGCAGAAGGAAAAGAACATGGTGAAGTGAATGGAGTTCACATGTTCTGTGGGGCATTTTAAATGATCCAATATTTGAGAGTAGATTGCCCAAGGAGAGGAAAGAGGACACAGGGACATCTTGGTGTCAATAATGACTCAAAACTGCCCAGATTTGCTAAAGTCTGTCATCTACAGACACAAGAAGCCCGGTTATCCCCAAGCACATCAACAGGATGAACATAATACTGAGAGACATCAGAACCAAACAACTCAAAACCAGAAACAGCCCTGAGTCCTACCTTTAGCCAAGAAGTCACTCGTGACTGACAACTACTGGAAGGAAAAGCAGTTCTCTTCAATGAAGTAACATTGAGTATATCAACCACACTCCAGGACAGGCCCCACACTCAGGAGTGGCTGCACAACCTGGACTCCAACTTTTTGCTTGTTTGTTCATTTGTTTGTTGTTTTTGAAAGAGAAAAATAATATGAAGTTGGATGGGTAGGGGGACTGGTGAGAGGTGGGGGAGGAAAAAAATATGATCAAAATAAGTGATGTGACATTCTCAAAGAATAAATAAAAACATTATTAAAAACCAGTGATAAAGAGAAAACCTTGTTAAGTAACTACAGGAGGGGGTGGGCTCAGTGAATTTGCTGCTCTGGCAGAGGCCTTGGGTTCAATTCCAACGCTGCAGGGTGGTTTACAATCGTCTGTGACTCCAGTTTGAGATGATTTAAACCTGTCTTTGACTTCTGTGGACAACAAACACACACATCGTATGCATACACACAAGTAAGCAAAACCCTTATACATATAAAATAAGTCTTAAAAATACTTTTAAAGTCATTGCAAAAACTCACATTAATTTTTTAGTGATTGATGGCCTAGGATTGAGATTGAGCCAACAGCCAGATGTAGATGAGCCAAAAGACAGCCCCTATTCCTAGAGACACTGACTTAGAAAATCTGAGGCGGATGTTGGGGGATTTATCATGAACCAGTTTTAGGCAAAACCATGCTTCCTCCCTTGTCTGTAGGAACACTCAACCACTTCCAATCATTCCTGACAACTTCACTCTCTCCTAATTTTCACCTCCGCCAAGCAGGCTAGTATTCCATGACCCATGGACCCCAATTTCCATCTTTTTTATTATTAAACATCTCTCCCCCCTTTTTCCTTATATGTCTTAAACCTCCGTAGTGCATTTGGTCTCTGATATCAAAACAATGTGGAGATCCCAGACCAGTACAAAGAGATCTTCCTCCTAGTCTTGGAACCAGGTCAAGGACACAGAAGGGAAGACGTTGACTGCATGGCAGGAGGGTCCCAGGGTTTCACAGTGAAGACTTATTTGTGGAAAGATGGCTGGTCTATCTGTAAGGCTCTGGTGGACTCACTAACCCTGTCCCCCTACTTTCTCACTGAATTTGACTCCATCTATGGACAACTAGTACCACCTTGTTTTGCTTTCAGGAAAATGATCTCGACGTAGGACAGAGTTGTTTTCATCATCCAAATTTCTGAAAAGATGTTTTAGATAAGCAGTTCACTGCTGTCTTTGATCTTAGCCATCAACTTCAAAGTATAAAACTCAAAAACAATTCTCTGTGGTGCCTGCTATTCTGACTGTTTTGCTTGCAAGGAGGCTTATTTGGGGATGTGTCTTCTGGTTTTGAGCATTTTTATAAGATGGTCAATGTCTATGTTTGTCCTTTGTGATAGCATATATATATAACTTTATTGATCACAGCATTGTTCTTTCTCCATAAGATTTGCTACAGAGAACTGGAGGAAGTGCATATAGTGTTCCTCAATAGGCATAGGATTTTCTCTCTTCATTATGATCACTCTTGAAGGGAGTGTGTGTGTGTGTGTGTGTGTGTGTGTGTGTGTTTGACTAGACTTGAAATGTTTAACAATTTTTTGTGATGATGGGTAAACTTTTCCTTAATTTAAAAAAATGCTTTTCTTTATTATTTTTATTAATTAATTATTTTATTTATTTACTACTTACATCCCAAATGTTGCTCCCCTCCCAGTTGCTGCTCACAGAATTCTTCCCCCCATATCCCCTCCCCTCTGCCAGAGGACCCCTCCGAGTATACCCCCATCCTGGGGCCTTAAGTCTCTACAGGATTAGGCACATCTTCTCCCACTGAGGCCAGACAAAGCAGCCCTCTGCTACATATGTGCCAGGGGTCTCAGACTAGCCAATGTATGCTGTGTATGTTCTTGGGTTGGTGGCTCAGTCTCTGGGAGCTCTCAGGGTTCGGATTAGTTGACACTCAGTCTTCCTATGGGGTCGCCATCCCCTTCAGTTCCTTCATTCCTTTCCCTAACTCTTCTATACCAGTCCCTGACCTCCATCCAAGGCTTGGCTGTGAGCATCTGGATCTGTCTCAATCAGCTGCTGGATAGAGCCTTTCAGAGAATCACCATGCTAGGCTCCATCTACAGGCACAAAATAGTATCAGTAATAGTGTTAGGATTTGGTGCACACCATGGGATGGATCTCAAGTTCGGCTAGTCACTGGTTTGGACATTCCTTCAGTCTCTGTTCCATTTTTGTCCCTGCATTTCTTTTAGACAGGAGCAATTGTGGGTAGAAAGTTTTGTAGGTGGGTTGATGTCCCCATCCTTCCACTGTCTACATTCTTTTAAAACATTTCTAGTTATATATATATATATATATATATATATATATATATATATATAGCTATATAGATATAGATTAAATATAGAAATAGAGGTAGAGGTAGGGATGTATGGGTTTTGCCTGCATGTATGTATGCATACCATGCTTGTGCCTGATCCCCCAAGAGGTCAGAATAGGGTACCTGATCACTTGGAACTGGAGTTACAGGCAGCTTTAGGCAGTTATGTGAGTTTGGGGAATTGAACCTGAGTTCTCTCAAAGAGCATTAAGCATTCTTAACTACTATGTCATCTTTCTAGTCCCAACTTTCCTGACCTTTATGTTAGGTCTAAGAGAGAGCGTGTCAATGGATAGTCTCTTGTGGAAGGTACTCAAATACAGCTCCAAAGTCTAATTAGTGATTCATAATTTATTTAAAATTTCTTGGTTTGTAATCAAAGTCAGAGTTCAAAAGAGTGGGTGTTGTCAGGAAGCAGTAGAATCATCAACTGCCCTGGGTGATGGGCCCACTTCCCATATCCTACTAGTACAACAATGTGACCTTGGGCAATGTTCTTCCTGCCCATGTTTGTTCATCCTCACATCCCACAAGTATGTCTTGAGGATCTTCTTGTAGAACTTGTTGAGAGCAGAACTCCGTTTTTATAAAGTGTGAATTGCATGAGCTGTGACCTATTTATCTTGAACTGTTGTGGCCAATGTGATTGGGTCTCAGATTCTGTGCTCTGAAATCCACTGAAAGTTTGCCAAAGCTATTCCTTCTTTATAAGACACTGATGAAGGTAGGGAAAGTCTTGTGAGGCATGGCCTTAAGACCATGGTGGTCTTCCCGAACATCCCTGAGGCTGGACCTAGTTGACTTCCCATAACTCTTCTTCCTTCTCACTTAGTGCCCACTTTGTTTGCATTCTGATGTCTCTTTCAAACTTCTCCTCCTTCCTGGCTTTCTCCCTCAGGCATAGACCCTAAAAAAAAAATTCCAGCAGATCTAATTTCAGCTTGTTGTTCATTCTTGTAGAATAGAGCTTGCTTGTAAAATATATATCCTTAGTAGAGGGAAGAAGAAAGAAATATGTAAACAATAAGGTATTTTCAGATACTGATAATTGTTCAATGGTCACAAAGTGGTATATTGGAGTGATTGGCAGGTTTGCTGGTGAGGAGCATTCTTTAGCTTGAATGTCAGATGTGACTTCTCTGAGGAAGTGATACTTCTGTGAAGACTCAAGTTTCTTCACAGACGACATGAGGTGTGAGGGGGAAGGGTTTTATTTTAGATTTAACTATACTCCTCCTCTTGTTAAATGATGGGATGTAACATGACCCATGAATTAATCTTTCTACTTTTAAGTTTTTATTTAAAAAGCATTGAAGATACATTCAAAATAAAAGGGGTGTGTGTGAGGCTTTACTTGCCTTCGAATTAGCATTTTCTTCAATGAGCTCATTCCTTAAGGGAATGCTAAAACTCCTTAGAGCAAAAAGCATTTAATAATGGTTGGTATTTTTAGATAGTTAATGTTTCCCTTGGACAGCAGTGATAAAAAGCCTAATATTCCATCCTATTAAAGAACCAGAGAGTGGTCAAGTAAAACTAGGGAAACTCTCCTCAAATGGGGAATTGTCTTGAATGACACTTGAATGCTCCCAGGCTCTTCTGTGCACAGAGGCATTAGCAGGGATCCACAGTCGCATTGGTTTGAGGCTTCAGACATGGTTTAGCAAAGGCAGAATTGGAAGTTAAAGGGGTGATGCTGCAGGAGGCAGACGCAATGAGGAGCTACATGTAAGTTTTACTTAAACGCCTTAGATATATTATCCATGTGTAGAGAAGATGGATACTGGATAAGCTTGGCGAAGAGCAAAATCTGGCTGAGAAATGACCTGCCTGGAGAGTTTATCAGCTACCCAGCAAAGATAGAGTTGAGGCTTTTAATAGAACTACCTGTAATACCTGCTAAAAGGAAAATTACATCTCAGAAGAACAAAGCAGGATCCTCGCGCATTACCGTTTGTGATTAATAATGTCCAGTTGCCAATCAAAGATTTCTGGTTATGCAAAGTCTACAACTTTAAGACAAAGAAACTTTTAAAAAGTTTAGTAAAGCATCCGACGTTAACCAACCCTGGAAAGGAGCCAGGCGTTGGGAATTATAGACAAGTATTTCAAATGGCCATCATAAGTTTATCTAAAAAGTTAAAAGAAAATATACACACAGTGAAAGAATATTAAGGAGTATTTTAGACAAAATCAAGGTCCTACCTAGTCCCAGTTTCTTTTCCTTGTGACCGAGCTTGAGAATCGCCTTTAAGGAACTAGTACCTAATTTACTAAAGATCTTCTAGGCACTATAGAGACATAATTAATACTGGTCATCATCCCATGCTCTAGTTGAAATGGATGTGACATGATCTTGGAATGTTATATGGTGTATTGGTGTCTGGGTGATAATGACCCAGACAGCACTGAGGTTCTCACTGTATGGATCTAGGAGGAAGTCTTCTGTCTCTGCTCTATCCGGTTGAGCTTCTGGTTATCACCCCCCCCCCCGCCCCGAATGATGGAATTTGATCATGGCCTTAATTACGTGTTTCCTTCAAGATTTGTTGAGAAATAGTTGGATACTCACAACTAGTAATGCCTACAAATAAGAAAACTTGGTCTCAGACTTCGACATTCTAAGAAATTTGGGATTAAATTAATATCCTAGGAAATCTGTTTTAACTTCTAAAATAAGAAGTAGATGGGAAAATAATCTCTTACAGTTATGACTTGCGTTTGATTGATGCTAAGCCTGTTTTAGGCCTTATTTAGTAATATTTTTCCTAGTAATGATATCTACACTGTGTGTTCCACAGAGACGTTATGAAGAACAAGTAGAATAATGACACCAACAGCTCACATCTGAGGAGATCCTACTTCAGAGGCATGGTCTAAGTGCTTTGCTTTCCATGCATTATCTAGCACCAACAACAAGTCAGGCACTATTTTTATAATATCAACTTCATGTTAAAAAAAAAGAAAAGAAATGAGTTAATTTGCCTTGTTGAAATGAGGTCTTCTTTTCAGCCCAGAATAAAGATGTGTGGAATCGTGCTCCCTACTCCTGTTGTAAAGAATGATAACGGGTACAAAGAGGATGAAACACAATTTATGACAGTCTCATAACTAGACACTTACACCTGCTATGCAGTAGGAATTCTGTCCTCTCAGATTCATGGAAAGAAACTCTTGAATATGTATAACAGGCAACAAGATGACTCAAATGTCCATAAAATGATTATTGGTGGTGAGGAAAAAAGTCCCAGTGACATCACTAAGTGAAAGCTCTATCAATAACAGAACTGGCAAATCAGTTGGTAAGTGTGTAAGGGGCAGAGTTTAGTAATTTACAATGTATAGATGATTGTGTGTTGACTAGACAGCATTATACTGCCCTTTATGAGAGTCTCTGGGCCCATGAAGTTATTTAATGCTTGAAATATTGCTAAAACCTTATGGGGATATTGTTGAGAATTCCGTACAAGTTAACTGAAATGTGTGATATTTCCAGCGTCTTGTTGATGGAAGTCTAAATGTACACGTCCCACTTATGACTCAGTACCAAGTGTTATATTCCCAGCTGTCTGACCACTATGCATCGCTTCACTGACTTCTGCCTATTGCAAATACAAGCTTTAATGTACTAACCCATCACTTAGTCAATCTACTACTGTCCAATGTTAAGAGTATCCTAGGTCCAGGGATATAACCAAAAGCACATAAAAACAGTTAGACACCATGAGCATTGAGCACATGCAGCCTGCATACCCTTCTTTTACTGAGGAAGCTAATGAGCAGGGATGACACTTCCTGATCGGTTTCAGATTGTTTTCTCTATGCCATGCAGCCAAAGCGTGCAAAGTCTTCACCAATAGGGCTCTACTATGTGGCCAGTTTCAGTAACCAAGGGCAATAATAGTAGCTTGTGTTATTTTGGAGCCATCAGGGGTCTCCCTAATCAATAATCCATAGGAAGGGAGCCCGTGCTTTTTCCTTGTGGTCTTTAGTAGTGACATTGTCCACCCAGGCAGCTAACTCATGTTAAAACTCTTCCATTTTTAAGTTATGTTTTGAAATTAGATGACCCCCATGCTTGGCAGTACATGGCTAATACAAAATGAACTAAATAGCATCTTGGTTAGGGGATACATTTAGCTAAATAGAGTATACATTAAATTTAATTTTATATTTAAAAATGTTGGCTGCTAAACTTTTTGTAATATTACTTACTTTGTACTCTTATCGAGCCACACTCATCCAGAAAGTATAGTTTCAGTTAAAATTATCAAGCTTTAAAATGATACACTTCAGAAGAATCTGTAAACACTACCAAGCTTTCAAAGCAAAACTATCTGCAGTTCATGGCTGTAGACTTGGCTCAGTGGTTAAGAGCATTTGTTGGTCTTTCAGAGAGGATCCAGGTCCAGTTCCCAGAACCTACAGTGGCTCACAACCATCTATAACCAGCTTCAGGAAACCAGACACTCTCTTCTGACTTCCAAAGGTGCCAGGCAAGCACACAGCATGCATACATAATGCAGGCGCAACACTAATACACAGGAAATCAAATATTGGATGAATGAGGCTCAGAGTTTGATCATAAGTACAGAAAGATCATGAATAACCAGATGGTTAGGGCCGGGAACGTTGCTATTCAGCAGCCAAGACTCTGAGTTCATCACTTGCGTCACCACTGTCTTAAGTGCGTTTTTATTGTTGAGATAAGACACCGTGAGTAAGGCCACTTATAAAAGGAAACATTTAATTTGGCCGTTCTGGTTTTAGAGGGTTTATTGTGGTTTGCATGAAAATGACACCCATAGGCTCGCAGGGAGTGGCACTATTGGGAGGTATGGCCTCACTGGAGAAAGTGTGTTGCTGGGATGAGCTTTGGGTTTCAGAAGCCTAAGCCTGTAGGTTGATGTCAATACACAGGTGAGGGCTGGCACACGTTAGGTCAAGGGCATGATTGGACAGTAAAAAAATAAGGCAGGGACAAAGCTTTTGTAAGGTGGAAGAGAAGGGGAAGGAAGAGAAGAATCAAGATGGAGACAGAGAAGGATGACCCAGATCTGGGTGGTCTTGAATGGCCCTAGGTAGTTATGAATATTTCTTAAGGGATGGATTTCTATAGGTTGATTTATCTTATTTGGGTGGGCAGTTTATGTCTTTATTATTTGATGGTGAGTTTATTTTGTAGATGTAGTGTGGATTGATGATTTAACATATAAGTCTGATTGATAAATTACAGCTTATTGAGTCATGATTCCACCAGGTAGTTGGGAGTTTATACTTTAACTACCATGGGACAGTTGTTAGGAGTGTGGACAGAATCAGTGTCAGGAAGCCACAACAGGCCAATCGCATGCTGGACTTCTAGAGCCCTCATTTTACAGGGTAGCTGGAACCGGAGAGTTTGCGGCCAGTAGAGAGCCGCCAGGAGAGATACTCACCAGAGATAAATTATGGTTATTTACATATGGCCCTCCGGTGCCAGAACTGACTCTAGGGATCAGTGTGGCAAGGTGCCACACTGGAACAGCTCCCAGGCTGCCTGGATCTGAGAGTACTTAGGGGCAGCATGGAGTCTCTGAGAAAAGTACCCCACAGTGCCAAGTGGTTCTGTGGGTGCCGGCACTAGTGCAGGATAAAGGTTACCTATTTAAAAAAAAAATGTACTGCAACTTAAGTCAGGTCCAGTAGCCCTGTTTGCTCTTCCTGATATAGAACTCTCAGCTGCGTTTCCAGCACTATGTCTGCCTGTGTGCCACCATGCTTCCTGCCAGGATGATAATAGATTACATCTTTGAACCGTAGCAACCCTTAATTAAAAGCTTTCCTTCCTAAGATTTGCCATGGTTATAGCATGTCTTCACAGCAATAAAACCATAACTAAGACAGGGTTAGAGTCTGTGATAGAAAAGCAAGAACAACTGAGACATTATATCTTGATCTACAAGTTGAAGGAAGAAAGGAAGGGTGGTGAGCCTGTCCCCAATGACACACCTCCTCCACCAAGGCCACATCTCCTAATCCTTCCCAGTTCACAAACTGGGGACTAAGCATTCAAGCATATGAGCCAATGGAGGCCATTCTCGTTGAAACCACCACAAACACCACTCTGAACAGCCAAGCAAAACAATTACAAAATAAAATATGAACATTGTGACAAAGAACTGGGAATATAGCTCTGTAGTAGGATGCTTGCCTTGCATGTTTGAGACTCTGGGTTCAATCTCAGGTACCACTCATAAAAGGAGAACAAAATGCTACCCTCCAAATTCATAATAATAATTTCCTGGAAAGAGATAGGAGATTGAAGCTGGAGAGGAATCCCAAAGACAAGTAAACATTATTTATAATGTTTTATGTTAGTCAGATATATAGAATAAAAATGATTGGTTTTATTTGATTATTCTCAAGAATGGATAGTTGTACACTTTGTTACTTTGCTTAAATATTTCAAAAATTTGAAAGAGCAATACATTAAAATTAAAGTAACACACATGTATATACATGCACATACAGGCACACACACACACACACACACACACACACACAAGCTTTTACTGATCTTCCAATAATTAGACATAGTCTTTAAACAGAGACTCCAGCAAAGACCATACTAGAGCTAACTTGGTAAGAATAAGGGATTGAAGGAGAAAGACTGTGATACATGCTTTTCAACTGACGAGTTTAGATGCGACCATTTGTAAAAATAATCATGTTTCTTGACTATATCATGTACAATTACAGAAACTTTATAGTTTTGAGAAAGAAAAAAATAACTTTTCATGAGCCTGTTATTGGAGAAAGACATTTGAACTTGTTTTTTTTTTTCTGTCACTTGAGTATATTTTGACTTTTGTTAATATCTCACAGATACTTTGAAGCAGGTCTCTGAACAAAATATGATTATCTTTGTCTTTGAACAAAAGGAGCTTTGCCTTAGGGTTCCAGATTAGATGTGTGATAAGTCTTTCTGTTTTAAAAGGAAAACAAAAGTGAGGCTGGTTGCTGATATTTATGAATCCTGCCCACTGCATGCTAGGCATGTTGTAAGCACTGTGCAATTCAAAGTAATTTTTATACAGAGACCAGTATATTCCCACTTAACAAAGACAGAAGGAGGAGGAGGAGGAGGAGGAGGAGGAGGAGGAGGAGGAAGGAGGAGGAGGAGGAGGAGGAGGAGAAGAAGAAGAAGAAAGAAAAGAAAGAAAGAAAGAAAGAAAGAAAAGAAAGGAAGGAAAGAAAAGAAAAGAAAGAAAAGAAGCAGAGAAAATTTTAATAAGTTGCTTAAAATGAAGCTAGTAGAAGTAGTCAAAACTCAGACCCACATTCAGAAAGTTTAGTACAGAGTTAGTAACAACCAAATCTCCTTGGAGGATCTAAGACTGTCCTTGGGTTTCCGTTGACTTTACATGTATCAGGGGCATGTGGTGAGGGTGATGGCGGCGACACCACAGAAAGCATCCCATTGTCTGTTGCCATTACAGTTCCCAAGCAACTCAACAAAAGCCCATAAACCTCCATTTCTCTGACCTCAGACTATTAGGTAACCTGACCTGTACTTCAAGGGTCAGATGAGAATGTCCCCAATAGTTGATGTAAAAATAATTTCATTGCACATGTAGTACTTAAGTGACCATTGTATAAATACATTGCCTAGACTAAGTGCCTTACATCTGTGACAGTATATTCTTTGAGGAAGGTTGAATTAAGATTTCCATGTTTGTGGGTTGGGGATTTAGCTCAGTGGTAGAGCGCTTGCCCAGCGAGTGTAAGGCCCTAGGTTCGGTCCCCAGCTCCGGAAAAAAAAAAAAAAAAAAAAAAGAAAAGAAAAAAAAAGATTTCCATGTTTGTGAAATGTTAGTCACTTTTCTCATTTGTCAGACAAAAAAAAACCTCCAAACCAACCAACCACCAAAACACAAGAAAGGAAGGGTATCTTTTAGTTCTCTAAAGGGAGGGTACCAGTCAGATGGTGAAGCATCTGATCTCACTCACTGGTATCCAGTGAGGCAGACAGACAGTGCTGGGGCTCAGTGAAGCAGACAGACAGTGCTGGAGCTCAGATCTGTTCTTCTTTATTCCAGAAGGGGGATTGCACTGCCCACACTCAGAGTGGGCTTAATGAAGCCAAGGGACTCTTCCATGTCACAGAGACAGAAATGGCACACAGTCTGTCGCTCTGAGGACTCTAGACCCCAGAGCCCGTTTCATTCTCACTTGTCATTTCCCAACACAGAGGGACGTTCTTATTTCTTATTGTCACTTTGAGGAATGTGACAACATTGAGAGCAGCTAGGCTTGTAGATCACAGGCCATCTTCTAGACACAAATGTAGCCAATCAGACAACCTTATCTTCTATAAGGACATCTTTTCACTCAGCTCGCCAAGTATGGCTTGAAAGTTTATTGCCAATTCCTGACTCTACCCATTTGGTGTTCAAGAATGGTCCACAACCCCAAAAGTAGTGCTCTAAATGGCTTGTTTTTGCATTGCCCAATGTGACCCTAGAGGAAACTTGGATGGTTACCAGTTTATAAAAATAAGGAAATGAGAACCATGTTTAATAGAAAAGAAACTGCTGGTGACTGCAGCCAGGAGTTAGCCTTTTGAAATGTGAAGGGAGATGGAGGATGGGTGTTGGAATGGGTTTGGGGAAAAATGAACCAGTGCAAAGGGAACTTAACTGGAGGGGACTGACCTCGAACCAGGCTCCAGGCACTTGAAAAACTAGTACAGTGGGTCTCAACCTGTGGGCAACCCCCTGGGAAGACAAGCGCTCTTTCACAGGACTTGCCTGAGACCATTGGAAAACACAGATATTTACGTCAGGATTCATAACAGTAGAATAATTGCAGTTATGAAGTAGCAATGGAAATAATTTCATGGTTGAGGGGGTCATTACAACGTGAAGAACTGTATTAAAGGGTCATAGCATTAGGAAGGTTGAGAACCACTACTCTTGTAACTACATACATTTTTTTTAATTAAGAGTAAAATTACTTTTGAACTAAGTTTTCTTCCATTTCTGTTCCTTGTTGGCTGATGAGCAGTCACCATTAGGGGCCTTGCTGTTAAGATGAAATGCTAATTAGGACGAATCCAGGAGGTCTGAGTACTATTGTACATATTTCTGGGACTTGGACTCCTTCTTACATTTTGGGCAAGGGGTCTTAACAATGCCTTTGGATTTTACCTCTGTCCCAGACACCACTAAAAGCCTGAGTCTGCATAATTATGCACCATGAGTGTGAATCACTAGAATAGTGTTGTCCACAGTGAACACTCCAAGTTAAGGGAGCTGGTGAACTGGTAGAAGAAAATTTGCTCCTTGGTCATGTTCCTGACACTGAGGATGCAGAGGTAAACTGTACTCAGAAAGGAAAGTAAGTTCCCTCTCCCTAAATTCCTTAACTTAAATGAAGGAATGGGTGTCGAGTGTGGATAAAGGGAAAAGCAAAACAGAACACAAAGTTTGCTTCAGGTTTTGTGTCTGCGTCAATTCTCTCTCCTGCCAAGGGACGAGTGTTTGGGGAAAGAAGCATGCATTTTCTGGGAAATGAAATCAATGCTCTAAATTTTTGACTAAGCTGAGATGGGGGGAAAATCAGCAAAGCAAAAAAAAAATTGCACAATATCATCTGGAAATTCCTCTGCATTTGTTCTTCTAGTGCTCTGAGAGAGACTTTTATGTAGGGAAGACAGACCCACCTTGGCATCCTGTACATAGGCTTAACATGAGTCCTTGCAGTCTTTCAAATACAAAAGGATGATCTCATCATTTCTGCTCCACAAAAAGAGTCTTTAGGAGAGGAGGCCAGCAGTCACTCGAGGATAGCCCTACTGCTATGATGCTGGCCTCTTTCTTGACGTGGTGTTCCACCTACATCATGGTTCAAATATTACCCTGACTGTTCTAGCTTCACTCTGTTGCTGAGATGAAACATTCTGACCAAAGGGAACATGGGGAGGAAAGGGTTGATCTGGCTTACACTTCTGGGTCACAGTCCCTGGTTGAGAGAAGTCAAGGCCAGAACCTGGAAACAGAAACCATGGAAGAATACTGATGATTGGTTCATTCTCTTACACAGCCCAGGACTACCTACCAAGGGAGACTGCTGCCTGAAGAGGGATGGGCCTGGATACATCAACAACCAACCAAAACAATTCCTCACAAGTCTAAATTTGATCCTAGTTGAGGCTTTCCTCTCAAATGACTCTAAGCTGTGTCAAGTTGAAAGCTAACTAGGACAATTGTTCAGGTGCCTATGACTGGAAAACAAGACAATTCATTAATGAAAGAGGTACGAAAGCTTATGAAATAGGATTATTGGAAGAATCCTGAATTGACTGTGAAAGTACCGGCAATTCTTCTTCATGGCCACACCTACGTCCAGCAATTAGTCTTTGAATGCACCAAGAGAGATCAAATGTTTCTGGGCTGTAATCCACAATCTCACTTTAGTTGTCAGGACGTGTGCCATCAGGATGGACAAGGACGCTGACTTTCTGCAGCAGTCCGAGGATGGGTCCTTCCTGAGGGTTTTGTTGTTGTTGTTTGATTTTGGTTTGGTTTGGTTTTGGTAAGCTGTATTACTACGTCACATAGACTTCCCATTCATAGTCTGTTGTTCAGTGCTGAAGTTTGGTGGTCAATTCTGCTTTTACCCCTCTTCCTGAACATTCCTAGAAGCAAGAACTTAATGGGTTCCAATAATCCTTTGCTTTCCTCGTCATTAGTAGGATACATACTTGCAGTTTGGAGTCTTTAATACACACACACACACACACACACACACACGTCAGTAAAAATGACAGGCTCGTAATGGCCAGTTCATGGTCTCCCTGGAATACTGACTTTGTGATACATGGGTGAAGGTACTTTTATGGGAATTCTATAATCTGAAGATTTGTAGTATCCAGAGAAAGCATGGGTACGAGGACAGCTACACTGAAATGGCTTAAATGGTTTTCCATCCTCCAAACCAGCAGAGATCGGCACTGGAACGGCAATGTCTTGGCAGCATCAGGTCAGGATTTTGACTTTTGGAGGATTTCTGTGGGACTAATTTAATTGTGCATCATTGGAGTGCTGAAGAAGAGGCATATGGATATAAGGGGTACATAAGATAAAAAAATAGTAGGGTAATACATGGTTCAGCATGTTGCTTCTCCATCAGGAGGGAGGGAAGGGACCAGAGTGTAGGCCTGTCATTCTGACTCTTTGGAGGCCCACACAAAGGGTTTTTATTTCTCTAGCTTGACATTAGCCAGTGATAGTAAACTGACTTAAATTAGAAGCATGATTATCGCTGAGAACAAGGGAGAGCAAGAAAGTTTGCTATTCCATAATGAAAACTCCTGCAGAACCTCACGAGACACAAGGGGGAGCAAGAGATTGAGAATCCCTGAAAAAGAAACAGACCAACTTGAAAAATCAGCATGACAAGGGAGACTTTGCAGCTCTTAACTACCAGCTTCAGGATGATAATCTCTTAGCTAGTCTCAAGGATGAGAGTCATCTCCTGCAGGAAGCCAAGAGACAAAGACTCCAGTAACTATGTTATCAGAAGTACAAACTCTAAGAAAAGATAGTTTTTAGAAAGAGAAACAGATATGGTAACTTGGCCCTAAGAGAAACATATTAAATCCCCAGAAGCCAACCCCAAAGAAACAGATGTATATAATTACTTGACAAAGAGTTCACAAGAACTCCTTTAAAAAAATCTGTCTATCTATCTATCTATCTATCTATCTATCTATCTATCTATCTATCTATCTATCTATCTATCTAATGATCGATCGATCTATCTGTCTCTATATCGATATCGATATATAGATATAGATATATAGATATATTTATAGTTGTGTGTTTTTGTGCTAACCACTGCCTACCTAAATGGCTGTTCTCTGACCAAGGATGAGAGCAGCATTGATATAGCAGCATAATCATAAACATTAGATATTTTGGCCAATGTGTTCCACTTAACAAAACAATAGTAGTATGTCCCACCTAGAATATAGCATCTTCCCAGCTTCCCCACTCCCAGATTCATGACTTGATAAAATGTAATCCACTAAGTCCAGTTAGTGCTGTCCATCTGTGCATGGGTGGGGCTATTCACTGGGAATTCTACCAGTGACCACGTCATCCAAAGAGAATGATTCTTCCTCCCTTGGCAACTATCAATTGCCAATATCTCCTTAGCAAGGGGTGGGGTCTGGAATCATGTCATCTGCAAATAGAGAAACTGTGTCTTCTTCCTTTCCTATTTGCATCCCCTTGATTTGCTTCTCTTGTCTTATTGCTCTAACGAAGACTCTCAGCACTGTCTTGAATAAGAGTGGAGACAGTGGACACAGGCCTTATGTATCATAAATACTTTTTGTTTTTCCTATTTAACGTACTATAGGCTTGTTGTATAGCCTTTATTATGTTGAGATATGTTCTCTCTCTCTCTCTCTCTCTCTCTCTCTCTCTCTCTCTCTCTCTCTCTCTCTCTCTGTGTGTGTGTGTGTGTGTGTGTGTGTGTGTTTTAAGGCATGTTCTTTCTATTCTGAGTTTCTTCAGGATTTTTAACTTAAGTTGTTTTTGAGATTATAATTATACCATTTCCCTTTGTTTATTTTCCTCTCTATAGACTCTGTCATGTATCTAACCCCTGCTCTCATTCAAATTGATGGTATCTTTTCCTTGTGTGTGTGTGTGTGTGTGTGTGTGTGTGTGTGTGTGTGTGTGCGTGTGTGTGTACACATTTATATGCAACCTGTTCATTCTCATTCTGCACAATGTTACTTGTATGTCTATGTTTTCAGAACTGATTGGTATTGGATAACCAATTGATGTGTTATTCCCCAGGAAAGACTTTCTCCTGCCCTCAACATTCCTTAGTTGCCTGTAGTTCTTTTCCTGGGGCTGAGGCCTCTTGAGATTTACTCCTTCTACAGTGGCATTAGTGTCTATTAGTGTCATCCTTGTTCAGATGATGTTTAGGCAGCCCTATTGGTGAGACTTTACTTAGGTGGCTCCTCTGACATTTCTAGGTGATATACTCTCATACTAAACTTCCTTTTCCTTTGGCTCTCACAATCTTTCCAGCCCTCTCTTCCACAGTGATCCTTGAGCCTTGGGTATTGTAGATATATCAGTTGGGAGTGGGTTTTGACCAGTACATTTGTTTGTTTTACAATGGTCTCAGATTGCAGTAAAGGGAGAGAATGACACTTATCTGTGGGTATACGATAAATATTTAGAGTGTAATTAGAGATTATGATGGTTTAGTAAAGGGATGGCTGTAAATTCCTCTCCTAGATATTTGACTTTACTAGCCTAAGGTAGTTGGCTAGGTTCTAGTGCCAGGCATGATTCCCCTCGTATTGAGTGGCCCTAAGTTCAACTGCAGAAGTGTTGGTTATTGCTAAGGTATGTGTGCCACTTCTGCCTCTTGGGGTCATCATGTCATGCTGGTCCTTCACGACTTTTATTATGAAGGAATTTTGGATCTTGTTAAAAGTCCTTCAGAGTCTATTGAGATGATGGTAAGTTTTCTGTCCGTGTGTCCACTCGTATAACGTACAACACTTAACGATTTACGTACACTGCACTATCCCTTCACCTCTGGAATAAAGTCAAGTTGATCATGGCAAATGATACTTTTGATGTGCTTTTGAATGTGATTTGCATTGATTTCAGCTATTTACTTCTTATCAGAACTTGCATTTATTGCCAGAATATGATCAATCTGCTTTGTTAATCCTGCATGGACATTTGATAATGTTGTGTCTTACTATAGTTGGAGGAAATATTGTACACAAGTCCTTTAAGTTCAGTTTGTTGAGTTATTAGATCTCATAAGTCTTTATTAGTTTGGTCTGATTACTTCGTTACTATATATGTGTGTGGATTTGTGATCATTAATATTGACTTTTTAAATTATTTATTATTTGAAAAATTTATACAAGTATACAATGTATTTTGAGGACCCCCTCCCATTTATTTCGGATAGTTTACACTTTAGAATTGTTAAAGCTATTTTATTGGTACATACAAATTTATTAGATCTTCATTGACCTTTAAATTGATCCTATTGTCTCTTTGAAATGCTTCTTATTCACTAACACAAACTAATAGTCATCTGTTACCTATGAGAATACTAAATGATATAGTACTTACATGTTTTAATCCTATTTAGTTAGTTAGAATATTTTTTATATTCAACTCTAAGGTTACATACAGACAAAGTTACACTGTTTATTAGTTATACCAGCTATTGAAGAGTTTTAAAACTATGGTACTTTTCCTTGTATTTTTTGGCATTATTATTTCAGTTTTTATATATATCCCAAGAATTACAACAGGAATATTTGACCTTAGAGTTTTATTTAAATTATTTTCTGACTTTCCAAACACTGGGAGGACCTTATAATAATTTAATTTCACTTAACTTTCCAGTTGAAGCTTTTTCTACTTTTCATTATCTAAGTTCTCTATATAAAAATGGCTCTTTGTAAAGTAGGCCTCTCAAGGAGGGAATGGGAAAGGGGTAGGGGAGATAAAGCAAAAAGGAAAAGAAAAGTATATTGATTATAAGTAAGAAAGAGGTAGAGCGGCAGCAGCTCTCTGCTCCCAGAACCCGTGGGAGAGATACCTTACCGCCTGGTCAGGTGGGCACTCCTGAGGCTGCAGAGCAGAAGAGACCACCAACACTGCCCACCCCTGCCCACATCCCTGGCCCAAGAGGAAACTGTATAAGGCCTCTGGGCTCCCGTGGGAGAGGGCCCAGGTGAGGCAGGAGCCCTGCCTGAGACACCGCGGAACCTGAAGGAAACAGACCGGATAAACAGTTCTCTGCACCCAAATCCCATGGGAGGAGAGCTAAACCTTAAGAGAGGCAGAAACGCATGTGAAACCAGACGAGAGTGCTCTCTACAGAGATTGCCGATTCCAGAGGAAAACACCGGAGGCCATCTGGAACCCTGGTGCCTGAGGCTCCCCGGAAGAGGCAAGCGCAGATCTTCCCGGTTGCTGCCACCTCAGAGAGCCCGTGGGCAGCACCCCGCGAGCGAACTTCAGCCTCGGGACCACAGGTAAGACCAACTTTTCTGCTGCAAGTGACCTGCCTGGTGAACTCAAGACACAGGCCCACAGGAACAGCTGAAGACCTGTAGAGGGACAAAACTACACACATGAAAGCAGAACACTCTGTCCCCATAACTGGCTGAAAGAAAACAGTAAAACAGGTCTACAGCACTCCTGACACACAGGCTTATAGGACAGTCTAGCCACTGTCAGAATTAGCAGAACAAAGTAACACTAGAGATAATCTGATGGCGAGAGGCAAGCGCAGGAACACAAGCAACAGAAACCAAGACTACATGGCATCATCGGAGCCCAATTCTCCCACCAAAACAAACATGGAATATCCAAACACACCAGAAAAGCAAGATCTAGTTTCAAAACCAGATTTGATCATGATGCTGGAGGACTTCAAGAAAGACGTAAAGAACTCCCTTAGAGAACAAGTAGAAGCCTACAGAGAGGAATCGCAAAAATCCCTGAAAGAATTCCAGGAAAACACAATCAAACAGTTGAAGGAATTAAAAATGGAAATAGAAGCAATCAAGAAAGAACACATGGAAATAACCCTGGATATAGAAAACCAAAAGAAGAGACAAGGAGCTGTAGATACGAGCTTCACCAACAGGATACAAAGAGATGGAAGAGAGAATCTCAGGAGCAGAAGATTCCATAGAAATCATTGACTCAACTGTCAAAGATAATGTAAAGCGGAAAAAGCTACTGGTCCAAAACATACAGGAAATCCAGGACTCAATGAGAAGATCAAACCTAAGGATAATAGGTATAGAAGAGAGTGAAGACTCCCAGCTCAAAGGACCAGTAAATATCTTCAACAAAATCATAGAAGAAAACTTCCCTAACCTAAAAAAAGAGATACCCATAGGCATACAAGAAGCCTACAGAACTCCAAATAGATTGGACCAGAAAAGAAACACCTCCCATCACATAATAGTCAAAACACCAAACGCACAAAATAAAGAAAGAATATTAAAAGCAGTAAGGGAAAAAGGTCAAGTAACATATAAAGGCAGACCTATCAGAATCACACCAGACTTTTCGCCCGAAACTATGAAGGCCAGAAGATCCTGGACTGATGTCATACAGACCCTAAGAGAACACAAATGCCAGCCAGGCTACTGTATCCTGCAAAACTCTCAATTAACATAGATGGAGAAACCAAGATATTCCATGACAAAACCAAATTTACACAATATCTTTCTACAAATCCAGCACTACAAAGGATAATAAATAGGTAAGCCCAACATAAGGAGGCAAATATACCCAAGAAGAGGCAAGAAACTAATCGTCTTGGCAACAAAACAAAGAGAAGAAAAGCACACAAACACAACCTCACATCCAAATATGAATATAACAGGAAGCAATAATCACTATTCCTTAATATCTCTCAACATCAATGGCCTCAACTCCCCAATAAAAAGACATAGATTAACAAACTGGATACATAGCAGGGACCCTGCATTCTGCTGCCTACAGGAAACACACCTCAGAGACAAAGACAGACACTACCTCAGAGTGAAAGGCTGGGAAACAACTTTCCAAGCAAATGGTCAGAAGAAGCAAGCTGGGTAGCCATTCTAATATCAAATAAAATCAATTTCAACTAAAAGTCATCAAAAAAAAGATAAGGAAGGACACTTTATATTCATCAAAGGAAAAATCCACCAAGATGAACTCTCAATCCTAAATATCTATGCCCCAAATACAAGGGCACCTACATACGTAAAAGAAACCTTACTAAAGCTCAAAACACACATTACCTCACACAATAATAGTAGGAGATTTCAACACCCTCTCTCATCAATGGACAGATCATGGAAACAGAAATTAAACAGAGACATTAGACAGACTAAGAGAAGTCATGAGCCAAATGGACTTAACGGATATTTATAGAACGTTCTACCCTAAAGCAAAGGATATACCTTCTTCTCAGCTCCTCATGGTACTTTCTCCAAAATTGACCATATAATTGGTCAAAAACAGGCCTCAACAGATACAGAAAGATAGAAATAATCCCATGCGTGCTATCGGACCACCACGGCCTAAAGCTGGTCTTCAATAACAATAAGGGAAGAATGCCCACATATACGTGGAAACTGAACAATGCTCTACTCAATGATAGCCTGGTCAAGGAAGAAATAAAGAAAGAAATTAAAAACTTTTTAGAATTTAATGAAAATGAAGGTTCAACATACCCAAACTTATGGGACACAATGAAAGCTGTGCTAAGAGGAAAACTCATAAGCGCTGAGTGCCTGCAGAAAGAAACAGGAAAGAGCATATGTCAGCAGCTTGACAGCACACCTAAAAGCTCTAGAACAAAAAAAAGAAGCAAATACACCCAGGAGGAGTAGAAGGCAGGAAATAATCAAACTCAGAGCTGAAATCAACCAAGTAGAAACAAAAAGGACCATAGAAAGAATCAACAGAACCAAAAAGTTGGTTCTTTGAGAAAATCAACAAGATAGATAAACCCTAGCCAGACTAAGAGAGGACACAGAGAGTGTGTCCAAATTAACAAAATCAGAAATGAAAAGGGAGACATAACTACAGATTCAGAGGAAATTCAAAAATCATCAGATCTTACTATAAAAGCCTATATTCAACAAAACTTGAAAATCTGCAGGAAATGGACAATTTCCTAGACAGATACCAGGTACCCGAAGTTAAATCAGGAACAGATAAACCAGTTAAACAACCCCATCTCCTAAGGAAATAGAAGCAGTCATTAAAGGTCTCCCAACCAAAAAGAGCCCAGGTCCAGACGGGTTCAGTGCAGAATTCTATCAGACCTTCATAGAAGACCTCATACCAATATTATCCAAACTATTCCACAAAATTGAAACAGATGGAGCACTACCAACTCCTTCTATGAAGCACAATTACTCTTATACCTAAACCACACAAAGACCCAACAAAGAAAGAGAACTTCAGACCAATTTCCCTTATGAACATCGGCAAAAAAATACTCAACAAAATTCTGGCAAACCGAATCCAAGAGCACATCAAAACAATCATCCACCATGATCAAGTAGGCTTCATCCCAGGCATGCAGGGATGGTTTAATATACGGAAAACCATCAACGTGATCCATTATATAAACAAACTGAAAGAACAAAACCACATGATCATTTCATTAGATGCTTTGAAAGCATTTGACAAAATTCAACACCCCTTCATGATAAAAGTCCTGGAAAGAATAGGAATTCAAGGCCCATACCTAAACATAGTAAAAGCCATATACAACAAACCAGTTGCTAACATTAAACTTAATGGAGAGAAACTTGAAGCAATCCCACTAAAATCAGGGACTAGACAAGGCTGCCCACTCTCTCCCTACTTATTCAATATAGTTCTTGAAGTTCTAGCCAGAGCAATCAGACAACAAAAGGAGGTCAAGGGGATACAGATCAGAAAAGAAGAAGTCAAAATATCACTATTTGCAGATGATATGATAGTATATTTAAGTGATCCCAAAAGTTCCACCAGAGAACTACTAAAGCTGATAAACAACTTCAACAAAGTGGCTGGGTATAAAATTAACTCAAATAAATCAGTAGCCTTCCTCTACACAAAAAAAAAACAAGCCGAGAAAAAATTAGGGAAACTGACACCCTTCATAATAGACCCAAATAATATAAAGTACCTCGGTGTGACTTTAACCAAGCAAGTAAAAGATTTGTACAATAAGAACTTCAAGACACTGAAGAAAGAAATTGAAGAATACCTCAGAAGATGGAAAGATCTCCCATGCTCATGGATTGGCAGGATTAATATAGTAAAAATGGCCATTTTACCAAAAGCGATCTACAGATTCAATGCAATCCCCATCAAAATACCAATCAATTCTTCAAAGAGTTAGACAGAACAATTTGCAAATTCATCTGGAATAACAAAAAAACCCAGGATAGCTAAAACTATCCTCAACAATAAAAAGGACTTCAGGGGAATCACTATCCCTGAACTCAAGCAGTATTACAGAGCAATAGTGATAAAAACTGCATGTATTGGTACAGAGACAGACAGATAGACCAATGGAATAGAATTGAAGACCAGAAATGAACCCACACACCTATGGTCACTTGATTTTTTGACAAAAGGCCAAAACCATCCAATGGAAAAAAGATAGCATTTTCAGCAAATGGTGCTGGTTCAACTGGAGGTCAACATGTAGAAGAATGCAGATCGATCCATGCTTATCACCCTGTACAAAGCTTAAGTCCAAGTGGATCAAGGACCTCCACATCAAACCAGACACACTCAAACTAATAGAAGAAAAACTAGGGAAGCATCTGGAACACATGGGCACTGGAAAAATTTCCTGAACAAAACACCAATGGCTTATGCTCTAAGATCAAGAATGGACAAATGGGATCTCATAAAACTACAAAAGCTTCTGTAAAGGCAAAGGACACTGTGGTTGGGACAAAGCGGCAACCAACAGATTGGGAAAAGATCTTTACCAATCCTACAACAGATAGAGGCCTTATATCCAAAATATACAAGAACTCAAAAAGTTAGACCGCAGGGAGACAAATAACCCTATTAAAAATAGGGTTCAGAGCTAAACAAACAATTCACAGCTGAGGAATGCCGAATGGCTGAGAAACACCTAAAGAAATGTTCAACATCTTTAGTCATCAGGAAATGCAAATCAAAACAACCCTGAGATTTCACCTCACACCAGTGAGAATGGCTAAATCAAAAACTCAGGTGACAGCAAATGCTGGCGAGGATGTGGAGAAAGGGGAACACTCCTCCATTGTTGGTGGGGTTGCAGACTGCTACAACCATTCTGGAAATCAGTCTGGAGGTTCCTCAGAAAATTGGACATTGAACTGCCTGAGGATCCAGCTATACCTCTCCTGGGCATATACCCAAAAGATGCCCCAACATATAAAAAAGACACGTGCTCCACTATGTTCATTGCAGCCTTATTTATAATAGCCAAAGCTGGAAAGAACCCAGATGCCCTTCAACAGAGGAATGGATACAGAAAATGTGGTACATCTACACAATGGAATATTACTCAGCTATCAAAAACAATGACTTTATGAAATTTAGTAGGCAAATGGTTGGAACTGGAAAATATCATCCTGGTGAGCTAACCCATCACAGAAAGGCATACATGGTATGCACTCATTGATAAGTGGCTATTAGCCCAAATGCTTGAATTACCCTAGATGCCTAGAACAAATGAAACTCAAGACGGATGATCAAAATGTGAATGCTTCACTCCTTCTTTAAAAGGGGAACAAGAATACCCTTGGCAGGGAAGAGAGAGGCAAAGATTAAAACAGAGACTGAAGGAACACCCATTCAGATCCTGCCCCACATGTGGCCCATACATATACAGCCACCCAATTAGACAAGATGGATGAAGCAAATAAGTGCAGACCGACAGGAGCCGGATGTAAATTGCTCCTGAGAGACACAGCCAGAATACAGCAAATACAGAGGGCGAATGCCAGCAGCAAACCACTGAACTGAGAACGGGACCCCCGTTGAAGGAATCAGAAAAAAAAAAAACTGGAAGAGCTTGAAGGGCTCGAGACCCCATATATGTACAACAATGCCAAGCAACCAGAGCTTCCAGGGACTAAGCCACTACCTAAAAGACTATACATGGACTGACCCTGGACTCTGACCTCATAGGTAGCAATGATATCCTAGTAAGAGCACCAGTGGAAGGGAAGCCCTGGGTCCTGCTAGACTGAACTGATGAACTAGACTGTTGGGGATAGGGGCAGCAATGGGGGGAGGGGTTGGGAGGGAACACCCATAAGGAAGGGAGGGGGGGGGGGATGTTTGTTAGACCGGAAACCGGAAAAGGAATAACACTTACTCAGTAAATGTATATAAAATACTCAAGTTAATAAAAAAAAAGCTCAAATTAAGATGTAATCCACAGATCACATGAAGCTCAAGAATAGGGATGATTAAAGTTCAGATTCTTTACTCCTTCTTAAAATGGGGAGCAAAAATATTAGTAGGAGGGGATATGGAGGCAAAGTTTGGAGCAGTGACTGAAGGAACAGCAATTCAGGGGCACCCCACATGTGATCTGTATATGTACAGTCCCCAAAACTAGGTAAGATTGATGAAGCTATGAAGTGCATGCTGACAGGGACTGGATATAGATCTCTTCTGAGAGACATAGTCAGAGTATGTCAATTACAGAGGTGAATGTTAGCAGCAAACCATTGAAATGAGAATAGGATTTCTGTTGGAGGGCTTAGAGAAAAGGACTGAAAAGAGCTGAAGGGGCTTTGCAACTCCATAAGAGTCAATCCAACGACCAGAGCACCCAGGGACAAAACCACTACCCAAAAGTCTACACATGGACTGACCTATGGCCGCAGCTGCATATGTAGCAGAGGAAGGCCTTGTTGGGGACCAATGGAAGAAGTAGTCCTTGGTCATGCCAAGATTGTACCCCCAGTGTAGAGGAATATCGGGGGTGGGAAAGAAGGAGGGGTGAATGGCCAGGGTAGCACTCTTATAGAAGAAGGGGAGGGATATGGAATAGGGAGCTTATGTCCTGGAAACTGGGAAAGTGAGTAGCATTTGAAATGAAAATTAAAAAAAAAATACCCAATAGAAGAAAAAATGTAAATAGACGGAGGGAAAAGTATTGAGAATATTTTCCTTGCTAAGATCCCTCTGGATCTGTAGAGTAAAAATTCACAACAAATATATTGAGAATAGGAGGATGAATTTTCAGATTTTTCTCATTCTTCCCAATTGTCAACAAACTAATGGGAGCCGAACCAGGCTGTGTCTAACATATAAGAAGCCCATTGCTTGTACTGGGGGTGTATGCTCTCCTGATTTGTTAAATACGCAATGCCCTGCATGTCGATACTGATGCTCGAGCAGTGAGCCTGTCTGGCCGCATAGCATAGGGAGAATATATGCTACTTTAAGTTTATTCTCTCTTAGGAAGTGTCACTCTGTACAAGGAATATGTAGACAGTGTTTGTGCCATGCTGAATAGCACATGGGCGACGATGAATCAGTACACACTTGCTCTGAAGGCTTTTAATTTTTTGCAACCTGAGGCACAGGAAACACCCAAGACAGGAGGGAAGACTGGAACAACACCCACAGTGTGTGTGAGCCTATACCTGTAGGTGTGTTGAGCCCGAATCCCTTGCCCAACCTACAATTTTCCTCATTGTCTTAGATGGCTGCTTACCCAGCTAATGCAATGAGGTGTTCATGAGAAATCTGAGACCATGCCAGGGTTTACAGTCTGGGAATGGCTGAGTTCCTGACAATGGACCCTCCCTCCAGGCAGCTCTGTAACTGAGTTTTCCCTGAGCTTCTTGTTAATTCTTTCCTGAAGCTAGCTTGCTTTCTTCTTCCAGGCATGGTAAGCATTCAGACATCTTGTCTGTAGGATCCTGCCTTCAGCTCCAGGCCTTGCCTTCCTAGTTCCACTTTCCTGCTGAGGAACAGGAAGTTGATGTTTCTTTTAAACTTTTGTGTTTGGGGAGCAAGAATATTTGCTCACCTTGCTTTGTCCCACATTGATTTGTCAGTCTGTGGAATGTGTTAGGTTTTATTTTCTGTGCAGACAGTTTCCAGTTCTCACTCATTCTTCGTACCATGAAAAATCCCATGCCTATTGTTTGTTCCAGTCCACCAAAAGACAGCTATTTTTCAGTGTCCCTATCACCTGCCTTGGACATGAACTTCCCCTATTTTATCAGTTGTGTGTTTCAGTTTTATTAACCTCATAGTATTTGTTTTTTTTCTCAAACACCAACCTTTATTTTCCCTCTTCTTAATTTTTTCTTTTTAAAGAAACCTTTCATTTCTATGTATTTATTATTCTTTTATTTGTGTTGCTATTGGTATTTTGTTCTCTATCTATTACATTTATACACAGTGACCTACATTGGGAGCTGATTGGATTGTATTAGTGTGTGAGTTCACTATTTATACTTACCTTTCTAATTCTCTTCTTTTGCTCTTCTCCAGTTCATATTCTTGTGACTTCCTCTTTCTGAATACTTATGTTTAAGTAGAAAATAAACAAGATTATTGTGGACACTTGAGAGTCAAAGGTTGTTATAAAAATGTTCATGTTGACCCTGTATGGGAAGTCCCAGTGAGTCAGGTCATCCAATTCTTGTTCACAGGATGCTTGAAAAACCCTATTATTTCAATTAAGTCTTTAGAAATAGACCATACATCCAAGTGGATGTATTATCTCTCAGTAAGGCAACTCCTAATCTCTATGTGGAATGAGCTGTTTCTTTGCTTGTCTGAGGTACTTGGTGTTTAGAAGTAAATCATCACCATCTCTGCCAGAACCTGCAGACCTATAATAGCTCCATAGCTGTCCACAGTTTGTATATTTCATAAGTCCAGATTTATTCAAATAAGATATCTTCTAGAGTTTTCTGTCCCTTGGTTTGTTTTAAAATCTCTTCTATACTAGAGGGAAGGTTATCTATGTGTACATATTGGTAACTCTCAATAGATTATATTTAACAGTGTTTTATTTTCCTTTCTCAGGAATGACTGTCCTTCCAGGAACTTTAATTGGCCGTTTTCTTGGAGGCTATATTGTTGACAGATTGCAAATGTCAACTAAAGTTGTATTGAAATTTATGATGGTGTCATCATTTATATCAGTTGTACTTTTCCTATTAACCTTTTTTTGGTCGTGTGAAACAGCAGGCTTTGCTGGAATCGATGATGATTATGATGGGTAAATATACATTTGTAGTCTTTATACTTTATTAGTAACTAAAAGCATATTTTCTATACTAATATTTCAGTAATTATTTAAATAACTTTTAGAAATATTAATCGTGTAAATGAAATATCAAACATGTTTTTACTTTTTATATTAAGGCTACATATCTCATATAGATACATTTGTTTACCATGCATTTATTAGTGATTTACCATCAAAACTAGAGCTTTGTGTTAGGGTATGTAGAAAGTAACAGATTTTACTCTTATATGTGTAACATGGTTTCACCTTGTGTTCTTGAACTAATGTGTGTATCTTCTAGACATCACATAATAAACTTGAAGTATATTTGATCATGCACATAGACAGTTTAGGTTAAATACCTAAAGTTCAAAGTACTTGCAATGAGTTAATATTAAATATTGGACAACATAAATGTAACTGAAAACCAAAGGACTGAGCAAGTGAAATGACAGAAGAGAATAATAGCACTTTCAACTGCAGTGGGACAGCATATGACAAACCTCTATTCAATTAATGCTACTGGAGCTGACCATGAGGCTATAAAACATGATGTCAACTTCACTTCTTTTTTTAAAAATTTAATTTTGTTTTGTTTTGTTTTGTTTTGTTTTACCCTTTCATTTTATATCCTGCTCACAGACCACCCCCACACCATCACTAAATCCATAATCCTTCCCACATCTCTCATTCCCTTCTCCCTTGAGCAGATCAGGTCCTCCCTTTGTATCCTTCCAACCTCCAACTTTGCACTTCAAGTCTCTGTGAGACTAGGTGATCTCAAGAACTTTGGGCTCCTAACAATAAACCACTTTGGAAAATTTTTCCAATAATTTAAGAACACTTGTTCTTCTGCTAGAGACCCAGGTTTGTTTTCTAATACATGGAAGTTGATAACTGTATTATCTATAGTCCAAATAGATTTAATGCAATTTGTTTGCTGCTTCCATGGATTCTGCATTCACAGGGTTCACACACATATATTCTAGCAAAACACACACACACACACACACACACACACACGCTTGCATGTATGTATGCATGCATGGAGACACACATACATACACAAATAAATTCTAACACAAGTACATTAGCAACATTCAAACTACTTAAAATTTCTACTTTTACTACACATGAAATCACATGTCCTTAGAGACAAGATAAACATAATTAATGCAAAAAGCAAAGAAAATATGAGTATTGTATGATTTGTCTTTATAAAATCCCAATAGATAAACAGTAAGAGTGTTCTAATAAGTAATAATGTATAAGTAAGTAAGTAGGAAAGTCATAAAGTAAATTTTTGTAGTGGGGAAGTCAGCTGATTTTAAGCAGTTATGATTTTGTTTGTTAAGTCTCTGGTGAAAATTTTATTATAGCATAAAAATAAAAGTGGTACACATTTTAAGATTTATTTATGTTTAGTTTTTGTGTTTGAGTATTCACCTGAATGTTTGTTTATATGTATTATATGCCTGTCTGGTGTCAAGAGAGACCATAAGAGGACATCAGACTCCTTGGAATTGGAGTTAGAAATGGTTGTGAACTGCCATGTGGATGTTGGGAATGGAATTTTGATCCTCTGAAAGAGCAGAATGTATCCTTAAGAACTAAGTCTTTGCTTTTTATAAAGGGGTACATTCTTGAATGTGCATTTATTATGTTTTTATATCTTAGTAAACCTGTAAAAATATTTTAAAGGGCATATTTGTGGATCTTGTGGATACCTTAGTGTATACATTAACAACTTAAATGATGGTATCATAATTGTGTTAAATCTCAACTTCATAGCCTTGGCAAACTTGGAAACCTCACAGCTCCGTGCAATGAGCACTGTGGTTGCATGATGACTGACTATAGTACTATATGTGGAAGAGATGAGAAACAATATTTCTCTGCCTGCTTTGCAGGCTGCAGAGCTTCAAAACCACTAAGGAAGGAAAAGGTAGATTTTCTTATTCTTCTTAACTTTCAGGGTCTCTGAATTGTAGCTTGATTATCACTTACAAAATGCTAATATTCACTTATAATTAGTATATATCATGACTGACATCTGGTATGGGCTACCTCAAACAGGATGTTTTCTTAGTACCATTCATTTGCCAACAAATTTCATGGTGTCACCTTTTGAACAGCTGAGTAATATTCCCTTGTGTAAATGTACCACATCCTTTATTCTGTTGAGTAACATCTAGGTTGATTGCTGTTTCTGGCTATTACACATAAAGCCATAGTGAACATAGTTGAGCAATTCTCCCTGTGGTAGGACGGAGCGTCCTTTCAGTATTATTCATCTTAGTGATTCTGACAGATGAAATTTCAGAGATGTTTTGATTAACATTTACCTGATGGCTAAGGGTGTTGAACATTTCTTTATGTAAATCTTGGCCATTTGAAATTCCTTTTTGAAAATTCTATGTTGAATTATGCACCATTTTAATTGGATTATTTTGGTATAATATGTAATTTTTTGAGTTGCTTAAGTATTTGAATAGGAGAACTTTAGTGGATGTGGAGTTCATACACATTTCTTCCAATTGTTTAGTTTGCTTTTTTTCATACTGCTGGTTTTCTTTTTCTTACGGAAATATTTTAGTTACATGAAGTGCTAGTTATTGACTGATGAGTTTAGTGATTACACTATCTATGTTTTGTTCAGAAAGTTGACTCCTTTTATCATTGCATTCAAGGATGTTCCATTTTTCTCTTCTATCAGACGTAGTGTGTGTTGCTTTATGTTGAGGGATTTGATCCATTTGAACCTGAATTTCATGCAGAGTGATAAATACTGGTCTTTTGGTATTCTTCTAAATGCAGATATCCAGTTTGAACTGTATCACTTGATGATACTTTATGTTTTCCAGTGTGTATTTCTACCTTCTTTATCTAAAAATCAAATGTCTGTATGGATTAATGTGTGGTTCTACAATTTTACTTCATTGATCAATGTGTTTTCTTGTATGAAATCATGTACTTTTAGAGAGAACACATCTCTACAGTACAATTTTATAAAAGGGTCATGATATCTCCAACAGTTCTTTTATTTCTCAGGATTATTATGGCTATACTCCATTGTTGTATTTCCATTTGAAGTTAAGAATTGTTTTTTCAGGCTCTGTAAATGCTTATGTTAGACATTTGATGAGGATTGCATGATTATATGGATTTATTTTGTTTGGATTAACATTTTTTACCATGTTAAGTATATTGATTCATGATCATGGAAATAATTTCCATCCTCTGATATTTTCATCATTTTCTTTCTTAAAGATTTGAAGTCTCTAACTGGCTTCTTTAGAGTTACACCAAGATATTTTAGGTTATTTTTGGCTAGTAATGTTTTGTGTCCCTGTTTCCTTCTCAACCAATTTGTCCATTTGGACATAGAAGGGCTCTTCATTTGTTTAAATTAATTTTGTGCCCAGATACTATCCTGACATTTTTTTAATCAGCTATTGAAAGCAAAATATTCAGATTGCTGACATGTACTATCATATCATCTGTAACTATAATATACTTTGACTTCTTTCCAGATTTGTAATCCCTCCCTCTCCTTCCATGTATTTTTGCTCTAGGTAAAACTTAAAATATTCTATTGCTTAATTAAGAAGAGAGAGGGGAGTCTAGTGTTGTTCCTAATTTTAGTGCAATTGCTTTGGATTTCTCTCCATTCAATGTGATATTGGCAATGGGTTTGCTGTAAACTGCATTTGTTATGTTTGAGTATGTCCCTTTTATCCACAAATTCTCTGAACCTCTTGCTTTAAAGGGTGTTGTATGTTGTCAAGTATTTTAGGCATCTAATGAGGTTATCTTGTGAGTTTTTCTTCATTTTCTGTATATGACTGATTACATTTGCTAATTTTCCTATGTCCAACCATACACATCTCTAGAGTTAAGTCTAGTTATCATGATAGTTAATCATTTTAATGTGTTCTTGGATTTGGTTTGCAAGTATTTTATTGACTACTTTTATGTCTATCCTCATGTGGAAAATTGATCTGTAATTTTCTTTCTTCCATGAGTCCTTATTTTGTTTTATTATCAGGGTAACACTGGCCTCAAGAAACGAATTGGTCTATATTTCTTTTGGTTCCATTTTGTATTCAAGGAATATGGTATATTTCAAGTATTCAAGGAATATGGGTATAAACTCTGGAAATCTTGTAGAATTCTTCACTAAATATATGTCTCTGTACTTTGTGTTTTCTTTTTTTCTTCTTGGTTTGGAGAATCCCAATGACTTCTCTATTTCACTCGTGATTATAGGGGTTATGGGCCGTGTGTGTGTGTGTGTGTGTGTGTGTGTGTGTGTGTGTGTATTCCTCCCCAATACTTGTTATTACAAAATATTATCTCTGAAATAATGTTTTTACTCTGCTTAGTAAAAATCAGTTCTGTTCATGATTATATACAAAACATAGTTTTAACATTATTATACAATTTTCATAGTCACATTATTGTCCACATTTCAAATCTTAGATAACATGTAATTAATTAATAAGATGAATAATTTTATTACCTTTAATTGTCTTTAATTTATGTTGACATCCAATATTAATGACTTACATTTTTCAATTGAATATTTTTTATTTACATTTCAAATGTTATTTCTGTTTCTGGTTTCCTGTCTGTAAGCCCCTTATTCCATCCAACTCTCCTTCTTTATGGGTATTCCCACTCCCTAAACACTCCCCTTCCTGCTTCCCTACTCTAACATTCCCATACACTGGGGGGGCTCAGCCTTGAAAGGAACAAGGGATTCTTCTCCCATTGGTGCCCAACAAGGCCATCCTCTGCTACATATTCAGTTGGAGCCCGTGGTTGGTGCATGTGTACCCTTTGGGTAGTGGTTTAGTACCTGGGAACTCTGATTGCTTAGTATTGTTCTTATGGGGTTGTAAGCCCCTTCAGCTACTTCAGTCCTTGCTCTAATTCCTCCAATGGTTTCAATAGTTTGCTGCTAGCATTCCTGTCTGTATTTGTCACACTCTGGCTGAGCCTGTCAGGAGAGAGCTATATAAGGCTCCTATTAGCATGAACTTCTTGGCTTCATCTATACTGTCTAGGTTTGGTGGCTATGTATATATGGCCTGGGTCCTCAGGTGGGGCAGGCTCTGAATGGCCATTTCTTTAGTTTCTGCTCCAAACTTTGTCTTCCCATACCCTCCTATGAATACTTTTGTTCCCCCTTTTTAAGAAAGACTAAAGCATGCACAATTTGGTTGTCCTTCTTCTTGAGCTTCATGTGATCTGTGGATTGTATCTTGGGTAATTCGAGCGTTTGGCCTAATATCCCTAATATCCACTTATCAGGGGGTGCATACCATGTGTCTTTTTTTTGTAATTGGGTTAACTCACTCAGGATAATATTCATCCATAACCTCCAGACTGATTTCCAGAGTGGTTGTACCAGTTTACAATCCCACCAACAATGGAGGAGTGTTCCTCTTTCTCCACATCTTTGTCAGCATCTATTGTCACCTGAGTTTTTGATCTTAGGTATTCTGACTGGTATGAGGGGGGAATCTCAGGGTTGTTTTGATTTGCGTTTCCCTGATAATTAAGAATGTTGAACATTTCTTTAGGTACTTCTCACCCATTCAATATTCCTCAGCTGAGAATTCTTTGTTTAGCTCCGTACCACATTTTCTAATAGGGTTATTTGTCTTTCTGGAATCTAACTTCTTAAGTTCTTTGTATATATTGAATATCAGCCTCGATCAGATGTAGGATTGATAAAAGATCTTTTACTAATCTGTTCGTTGCTGTTTTGTCTTAATGACTTACATAAAGTGACTAGTATTTCTAAAATTTGTAAAACTGTCTTACTCTCATATACTCACAAACACCTACTTGTGATTCACTGGCAAGCAAAATATCTCAGATTTTTTCAACTAAATTTGTTCTTGTAAGTAATGAATATTAGGTTTAGTATGAGAATGTCATTAAAAGTAAGCAATCTAAGGTCAGTGTGATGGCATATGCCTTAATTCCTGTTTTCTGTATGCTGAGACAGACAGACCTCTCTGAGTTCCAGGCTATGTAGTATAATCTTCTTAAATGAGTGCTGAGAACAAGTAAGATAGACTTCTTCATGACGAGCACACCAACTGGATGTCTAATACCCCATGGTCAGCCTCAAAACTGTACATACAATTAATATTATACTGACTAAGCAAGTTGAATTTACATACACATATATTTTATATACATACATTTATTTATACATATATATATGTATATGAATATGTATCAGTACAAATATATAAAACAAAGAGAAAGAGGCTACTAATTTCAATTAGGGACAAAAAAAGTTTGAGAAGAGGAAATAAAGGGGAAAATTAGATGATTGTATTTTAATATCACTAAATAAAAAAGTATAAAAGCAGTAGGAAAAAAAACCCTGGGAAATATCTTTTGAATATTAATTTAATATTTACTCTTATAATCATAAAAGTATTATATGCTGGCTTTTTCTGAAATACTATTTTTATTTTCAATATTAATAGGCATACTACAATTGTTCTTGCATTAAAGAAGGATTGACAGCTGCTGATGACGATGGTCAATTTTTTGATGCTGTTTCTGGAAGATGTAATACCAAATGCCTTACATTACCTTTGCTTTTTGCCTTTTACTTTGCTGCCACAGTTTTTTCTAATTTTTGTAGTGTACCATCCTTCATGATTGTGTTGAAGTAAGTATATAATTGCCATGAATATGGAAAAGTTAGTACATTAAAATGATATACTTAGAAATATGTCAAATTATTACAGCACATGATTCCAATGTTTTATTGTAGTAAATATAAGTAGAAAATATTTACATTGTTAAAATTTATATATGAATAATTTTTCCTTGTCTTTATTTTTCTTTTCTTTTTTGTGAAACATGTATGGATGAAAAACTTATTCTCACTTTAACTTCAAAAGTGCAACCAGCTCTTGAATTGTATATGTTGCTCCTTAAATAGCAAATGTGGGTATATATGTGCCAGAAACAACATAACTTTAAAAGAAACCTTATTTTTACCTTGTATAATATACATGATAAATCCATGCATAATCAAGAAAATTTTATATTGTCACATTGATATGAGTGTAAATTTGATGTATTAGCATAGGTATTTAATTATAATTCTACCTTAACGGCTGATCCGTGAAAGCCTAAGTATCTACCACAAAGGACCAGAGTAACTTTTACAGTTTCAATTTATTAAATGACCCAACATTTGCCATTCATCTGTGGTCCAGAATATATTGAGCCCACCTTACATTCATTTTTACTCTAGATACATAATAAAAGAGCATTATTCTTAACTAAATCTGTCATGTGGATAGCAAGTATGTCTGTGGACTAACCATCCAGTAAACATGACCAACGAAAAGAAAAACAATAGCTTACTTCTGGCATTTTCTCAGTTATGGAGTGAAGTAGAGAGGGCAATTGTGGATTATCCTAGCAAATATATAGTTTGATGGAAAAATGAAGGAAAATAAGATGGACCTGGTAGGGTTGGAAAATAGGGGAGGGTTTAGTTATAACACATTCCGTACATAAATGATTTCTTAAAAAAAGAGTAGGGAATTTAGTGAGATACATGCTTTGTTTATAATTCTATGTTGAATTTGAAGTATTTGGGTTTTTTTCCTCTCTTTTTGGTGGGTAGCGTCTTTCTGTATAACCCAACCTGACCTCAAACATGTAACACTTCTGCCCCAGCCTGTCCAGGGCTTGGGTTGTAGTCAGATGTGCATCTTGATAGGGTAGTTTGAAAATAGTGTGGAAAATGGAGTTAAAAAGGGAAAGTGGAGAAAACAAAGTTAGGGTGAAGTAGTGACATTTAGAAACAGTTTGGTATTTGGTGGTTTGAAAAAAAGTGTGAGAGATCCAACCTTGTTGGGATATGGAGACATCTAGAATCATATTTAGGTTTCCTATTTGGGAAACTAAAAGAATAGTTCTATTAATGAAAATATAAAATTCAAAGACAAGAAATGGAAAAGAAACCTATACTTGAGTTGAGAAAATGTTTCACTGAATAAAGACACTTGCTATCAAATCTGAGAACCTGAGTTCAATCCCTTAGAACACAGATGGTGCTTGGAAAATACTATGTCTTGAAAGGTTTCCTCTGACATCAGCATCTCTCTCTCTCCTCTCCCTCTCCCTCTCCCTTTCCCTCTCCTTCTCCCTCTTCCTCACACAAACACACAGTATAAATTATTAGTATGATTTGAAGAACAACATGACTTCATGTAAAGTACCCAATAAGTGTTTTCAGTAAATGGAATCATATTACATTTTTGTTTCATTTTCTTTTTTGTTGGATTTTATAAATTTACATTTTGAATGTTATTCACTTTCACAATTTCCCATCCATAACCCCCCTGTCCCATCCCCCTTCTTCCATAAGGGCGTTCCCCACCCATCCACTGATCCCTTTCTACATCCCTGCAGATAGGATCAAGGGCTTCTCCTCCTATTGATGCCCAACAAGTCCATCCTCTGCTACATATGCAGCTGGAACCATGAGTCTTTCCATGTATGCTCTTTGGATTGCAGTTGTTGGTTGACATTGCTGTTCTTATGGGGGTGAAACCCCTTCAGCTCTTTCAACCCTTTCTCTAACTCCTGCAATAAGAACCACATTGTCGGTTCAATTGCTGGCTGCCCACATTCACCTCTCTATTTATGATGCTCTGGCAGAGTCTCTCAGGAGTCAGCTATATCAGGCTCCTGTCAGCATGCACTTCTTGGCATCAGCAATATTATCTGGGCTTGGTGATTGTATATGGGCTGGATCTCCAGGTGGGGCAGTCTCTGGATGGACTTTCCTTCAGCCTCTGCTCCAAACTTTGTCTCTGTATTTTTTCCTCTTGATAATTTTAATTCATTTTTCTAAGAAGGACTGAGGAATCTGCACTTTGGTCATCCTTCTTGATCTTCATGTGATCTGTAGATTGTATCATTGGGTAATCTGAGCTTTAGGGCTAATACTTATTTACCAGTGAGTGCATACCATGTGTGTTTTTCTGTGATTGGGTTACCTCACTCAGGATGATATTTTCTAGTTCCATCCATTTACCTATGAATTTCATGATGCCACTGTTTTTGATAGTGGATTAGTACTACATTGTACATTAGTACCACATTTTCTGTATCCATTCCTCTGTTGAAGGGCATCTGGGCTTTTTCCTGCTTCTGCCTACAATAAATAATGTTCCTGTGAATATAGTGGAGCATGTGTCCTTGTTATATGTTGGAGCACCATTTGGGTATATGCCCAGGAGTAGAATAGCTGGTTCTTCACGTAGAACCATTTCCATTCATCTCTAGATTGATTTCCAAAAGAGAATTATATTTCTAAAATGTGATTTGAGTCTTACATTTTTATTGATTACTAAATTGAATAAAACATAGTATGCCTTCCCACACATGCATTTTGTAAGTTATGTGTTAAGACAGACACATTTGGAATTGCATTTGTAAAAATGAAGCTCCACAGGAATTTGAGCTATGGTGTTCACAGTGAAGTTCCTACGGAACGACAAATGAACGCGGCCATGACTGCTGACCTCAGCACTGAGTGCTGCAAGTAGAGCATCGTGAGTTTGAAGCCAGTCTGGGTGACTCAGTGACTCTTTGTCCAAAAGAAAACAAGGAGAAATGTGAAGAGCGCCTCAGAGTTTACAGATGTCATCAAATGCCTGCATATAATTCTGGTCAGAATATACTGACCTACACTGTTCCTAGTTTGATATGAATGTTTTAATATCTGGGCTAAATATCAGTAGACAAGTCTGAGTCTCTCTGGAATGGATGTTACAGAAGACAAGGAAAATGCCTAGGGTGTCCCTGGTAAAAGAACCTTCACAATCTTATAGAAAATTAGTTTTGAGTAAATGAACATGTAATCTTTGAAAGCATGGCATTTCATGAAATCCCAGAATCCTATGGATAGCACAGGAGTTCATTTAAAGGTCAAGAACTTCTGAAGTAGGTCTATTATCACATACAGAATTAACTGGTTTTCCATATATCTTTTGGTTTTGAAGTTTGAAAGTGACTCAAATGACATATGAAAGATTTTACACACAAATTTTAGATCCAAATCAAAAGTCAGTTACATGTAGGAGGCTTAGAAATAAAATGCAGCAAAAGACAGAGAGATATCAACTTCAACATGTATATGGTTCCCAGAGACTCAGACAACTGCCTTTGGCACAGCATCTCATGCGCATGTGCCTTACTTCTGGATGAGCATAGTCAGAAATCAGTTAGCATTGTCTTCTATACCCCAGAGGCAAAATGACAACTAAAACTTCGAAGGCCCCTGTCTCTGTAGAGACTGCAGCCAATCCCAGGCTTTTCTCTTCATCCCATGGTGATTCATCTACTGTTGCATACTCTGGTTATTCTTGAGCATTACAAAAGAGACAAGGATGTTTGAAAGACTCCTGAAGAACTGTCTTCAAAAACAAAACTAGAAGAGGGTAGAAGATAGATTATTTTCTCAAAGATTTATTAGTATATTACCTGTTCATATATGCTTCAAATATAACAAAAGGGCATGAATTACACTTTACAGAGCTCTCAGTAAATATATTAAAGATGTATCTTCAGGTCCTAGGTAAACAAGAGTAACGCAAAACAAGGAGAAAGAAAGGAAGCTATGAAAACATAGTGCTGTTTGGAGAGTACTTACTGAATACTCACAAAGCCTTGGGTTTGATCTCAGCATTGTATGAATCTTAATTTTTAAAGTCAAGAAGTTACATCTCTCCAAGTCCTACCTCAGACAGTTCCTCATTCGTCTCCTCATCGATCTTGTCTTTAAAGGATATTCCCACGCCCCACCCGAGCCCTCCTCTTGCCCTGGAGCCTCAAGTCTCTTGAGGGTTAGGCACTTCGCCCAGTGAGGACCGACCAGGCAGTCCTTTGCTCTATATGAACCCGGGCACTTAAACCAGCTCATGTATGCTGCCTAGTTGTTGGCTCAAAGTCTGACAGATTTTAGGGGTCCTAATAAGTTGAGACAGCTAGTCACCCTATGGAGTCACCCTCTACTTCAGCTTCTACTAACCTATCCCTAATTCAACCACTAGAGGCACAAACTTCCATCTTTTTTTTTTTCCATCTTTATTAACTTGGCTATTTTTTATTTACATTTCGATTGTTATTCCCTTTCCCAGTTTCCCGGCCAACATCCCCCTGACCCCTCCCCCTCTCCCTTCTCTGTGGGTGTTCCCCTCCCCATCCTCCCCCCATTACCACCCTCCCCACAACAATCATGTTCACTGGGGGTTCAGTCTTGGCAGGACCACGGACTTCCCCTTCCACTGGTGCTCTTACTAGGCTATTCATTGCTACCTATGAGGTTGGAGCCCAGGGTCAGTCCATGTATTGTCTTTAGGTAGTGGCTTAGTCCCTGGAAGCTCTGGTTGGTTGGCATTGTTGTTCATATGGGGTCTCGAGCCCCTTCAAGCTCTTTCAGTCCTTTCTAAGATTCCTTCAAAGGGGGTCCCGTTCTCAGTTCAGTGGTTTGCTGCTGGCATTCACCTATGTATTTGTTGTATTCTGGGTGTGTCTCTCAGGAGAGAACTACATCCGGTTCCTGTCGGCCTGCTCTTCTTTGCTTCATCCATCTTATCTAGTTTGGTGGCTGTACATGTATGGGCCACATTTGGGGCAGGCTCTGAATGCCTCTTCTGCCTCTGTTTTAATCTTTGCCTCTCTATTCCCTGACAAGGGTATTCTTGTTCCCATTTTAAAGAAGGAGTGAAGCATTCACATTTTGATCATCCTTCCTGAGTTTCATATGTTCTGTGCATCTAGGGTACTTCGAGGATTTGGGCTAATATCCACTTATCAATGAGTGCATACCATGTGTGTTTTTCTGTGATTGGGATACCTCACTAAGGATGATATTTTCCAGTTCCATCCATTTGCCTATGAATTTCATGAAGTCATTGTTTTTGATAGGGGAGTCATATTCCATTGTATAGATGTACCAAATTTTCCGTATCCATTCCTCTGTTGAAGGGCATCTGGGTTTTTTCCAGGTTCTGGCTATTATAAATAAGGCTGTATGAACATAATGGAGCACGTGTCTTTGTTATATGTTGGGGCATCATATATACCAAGGGTGGTATAGCTCAATCCTCAGGTAGTTCAATGTCCAATTTTCTGAGGAACCTCCAGACTGATTTCCAGAACGGTTGTGCCAGTCTGCGATCCTACCAACAATGGAGGAGTGTTCCTCTTTCTCCACATCCTCGCCAGCATTTGCTGTCAGCTGAGTTTTTGATCTTAGCCATTCTCATTGGTGTGAGGTGTAATCTCAGGGTTGATTTGATTTGCATTTCCCTTATGACTAAAGATGCTGAACATTTCTTTAGGTGCTTCTCAGCCATTCAGCATTCCTCAGCTTTCTTGAATTCTTGTTTAGCTCTGAACCCCATTTTTTAATAAGGTTGTTTGTCTCCCTCATGGTCTAACTTCTTGAGTTCTTTGTATATTTTGGATATAAGCCCTCTATCAGTTGTAGGATTGGTAAAGATCTTTTCCCAATCTGTTTGGTTGCCGTTTGTCTAACCACAGTATCCTTTTGCCTTACAGAAACATTGCAGTTTTATGAGATCCCATTTGTCGATTCTTGATCTTAGAGCATAAGCCATTGGTGTTTTGTTCAGGAAATTTTTCCAATACCCATGTGTTTGAGATTCTTCCCCACTTTTTCTTCTATTAGTTTGAGTGTATCTGGTTTGATGTGGAGGTCATAGATCCATTTGGACTTAAGCTTTGTACAGGGTGATAAGCATGGATCGATCCGCATTCTTCTACATGTTGACCTCCAGTTGAACCAGCACCATTTGCTGAAAATGCTATCTTTTTTCCATTGGATGGTTTTGGCTCCTTTGTAAAAAATCAAGTGCCCATAGGTGTGTGGATTCATTTCTGGGTCTTCAATTCTATTCCACTGGTCTATCTGTCTGTCTCTGTACCAATACCATGCAGTTTTTATCACTATTGCTCTGTAATACTGCTTGAGTTCAGGGATAGTGATTCCCACAGAAGTCGTTTTATTGTTGAGGAAAGTTTTAGCTATCCTGGGTTTTTTGTTATTCCAGATGAATTTGCAAATTGTTCAGTCTAACTCTTTGAAGAATTGGATTGATATTTTGATGGGGATTGAATTGAATCTGTAGATTGCTTTTGGTAAAATGGCCATTTTTTACTATATTAATCTTGCCAATCCATGAACATGGGAGATCTTTCCATCTTCTGAGGTATTCTTCAATTTCTTTCTTCAGAGTCTTGAAGTTCTTATCATACAGATCTTTTACTTGCTTGGTTAAAGTCACACTGAGGTATTTTATTTTATTTGGGACTATTGTGAAGGGTGTCGTTGCCCTAATTTCTTTCTCGACTAGTTTCTTTTTTGTGTAGAGGAAGGCAACTGATTTATTTGAATTATTTTTACACACAGCCACTTTGCTGAAGGTTTTTATCAGGTTTAGTAGTTCTCTGGTGGAACTTTTGGGATCACTTAAATATACTATCATATCATCTGCAAATAGTGATATTTTGACTTTTTCTTTTCCAATCTGTATCCCTTTGATCTCCTTTTGTTGTCTGATTGCTCTGGTTAGAACTTCAAGAACTATATTGAATAAGTAGGGAGAGAGTGGGAAGCCTTGTCTAGTCCCTGATTTTAGTGGGATTGCTTCAATTTTCTCTCCATTTAGTTTAATGTTAGCTACTGCTTTGCTGTATATGGCTTTTCTATGTTTAGGTATGGGCCTTGAATTCCTATTCTTTCCAGGATTTTTATCATGCATGGGTGTTGAATTTTGTCAAATGCTTTCTCAGCATCAAATGAAATGGTCATGTGGTTTTTATCTTTCAGTTTGTTTATTTAATGGATTACGTTGATAGTTTTCCATATATTAAACCATCCCTGTATGCCTGGGATGAAGCCTATTTGATCATGATGGATGATTGTTTTAATGTGCTCTGGGATTCGGTTTGCCCAAATTTTTTTGAGTATTTTTGCATCGATATTTGTAAGGGAAATTTGTCTGAAGTTCTCTTTCTTTGTTGGGTCTAGGTGTGGTTTAGGTATAAGAGTAATTGTTGCTTCATAGAAGGAATTCGGTAGCGTTCCATCTATTTCAATGTTATGGAAGTTTGGATAGTATTGGTATAAGGTCTTCTATGAAGGTCTGATAAAATTCTGCACTGAACCCATCTGGACCTGAGCTATTTTTGATTGGGAGACCTTTAATGACTTCTATTTCTTTAGGAGTTATGGGGTTATTTAAATGGTTTATCTGTTCATGATTTAACTTTGGTATCTTGTATCTGTCTAGGAAATTGGCCATTTCCTGCAGATTTTCAAGTTTTGTTGATTATAGACTTTTGTAGTAGGATCTGATGATTATTCGAATTTCATTTCTTCTGATTCTGTAGTTATGTCTCTTTTTCATTTCTTCTTTTGTTAATTTGGACACACTCGCTGTGTCCTCTGGGTAGTCTGGCTAAGGGTTTATCTATCTTGTTGATTTTCTCAAAGAACCAACTTTTGTTTCTGTTGATTCTTTGTATAGTCCTTTTTTATTCTACTTGTTTGATTTCAGCTCTAAGTTTGATTATTTCCTGCCCTCTACTCTCCTGGGTGTACTTGCTTCTTTCTGTTCTAGAGCTTTTAGGTGTGCTATCAAGCTGCTGACATATGCTCTCTCCTGTGTCTTTCTGCAGGCACTCATAGCTATGAGTTTTCCTCTGTGAAAGCTGTTTCCCATAAGTGTCCCACAAGTTTGGGTATGTTGTACATTAATTTTAATTAAATTTTAAGAAATTTTTAATTTCTTTCCTTATTTCTTCCTTGACCAGGTTATTGTTGAATAGAGCATTGTTCAATTTCCATGTATATGTGCACGTCCTTCCCTTATTGTTGTGGAAGACCAGCTTTAGCCCGTGGTGGTCTGATAGGACACAGGGGATTATTTCTATCTTTCTGTATCTATTGAGGCCTTTTTTATGACCAATTCTGTGGTCATTTTTGGAGAAAGTACCATGAAATGGTGAGAAGAAGGTATATCCTTTTGTTTTAGGATAGAGTTTTCTATAAATATCTGTTAAGTCCATTTGGTTCATGACTTCTCTTAGTCTGTCTACGTCTCTGTTTAATTTCTGTTTCCATGATTGTCCCTTGATGAGAGTGGGGTGTTGAAATCTCCTACTATTATTGTGTGAAATGCAACTTGTGCTTTGAGCTTTAATAAGGTTTCTTTTATGTATGTAGGTGCCCTTGTATTTGGAGCATAGATATTTAGAATTGAGAGTTCATCTTGGTGAATTTTTCCTTTGATGAATATGAAGTGTCCTTCCTTATCTTTTTTGATGTCTTTTGGTTGGAAATCGACTTTATTCGATATTAGAATGGCTACTCCAGTTTGCTTCTTCAGACCAGTTGCTTGGAAATTGTTTTCCAGCCTTTAACTCTGAGGTAGTGCCTGTCTTTGTCTCTGAGGTGTTTTTCCTGTAGGCAGCAGAATGCAGGGTCCTCATTGTGTATCCAGTTTGTTAATCTATTTTTTTATTGGGGAGTTGAGTCCATTGATGTTGAGAGACATTAAGGAATAGTGATCGTTGCTTCCTGTTATATTCATACTTGGATGTGAGATTATCTTTGTGTGCTTTTCTTCTCTTTGTTTTGTTGCCAAGACGATTAGTTTCTTGCTTTTCCTATGATGTAGCTTGCCTCCTTATGTTGGGCTTTACCATTTATTATCCTTTGTAGGGCTGGATTTGTAGAAAGATATTGTGTAAATTTGGTTTTTGTCATGGAATATCTTGGTTTCTCCATCTATGTTAATTGAGAGTTTTGCTGGACACAGTAACCTGGGCTGACATTTGTGTTCTCTTAGGGTCTGTATGACATCTGTCCAGGATCTTCTGGCTTTCATAGTCTCTGCTGAGAAATCTGGTGTTATTCTGATAGGTCTGCCTTTATAGGTTACTTGACCTTTTTCCCTTACTGCTTTTAATATTCTTTCTTTGTTTTGTGCATTTGGTATTTTGACTGTTATGTGACGGGAGCAGTTTCTTTTCTGGTCCAATGTACTTGGAGTTCTTTAGGCTTCTTGTATGTTTATGGGCATCTCTTTCTTTAGGTTAGGGAAGTTTTCTTCTATGATATTGTTGAAGATATTTACTGGTCCTTTGAGCTGGGAGTCTTCACTCTCTTCTATACCTATTATTCTTAGGTTTGATCTTTTCATTGAGTCCTGGATTTCCTGTATATTTTGGGCCAGTAGCTTTTTCCGTTTTTACATTATCTTTGATAGTTGTGTTGATGATTTCTATGGAATCTTCTGCTCCTGAGATTCTCTCTTCTATCTCTTGTATTCTGTTGGTGATGCTTGTATCTATGGCCTCTTGTCTCTTCCTTTTGTTTTCTACATCCAGGGTTGTCTCCCTTTGTGCTTTCTTTATTGCTTCTTTTTCCATTTTTAATTCCTTGACCTGTTTGGTTGTGTTTTCCTGTAATTCTTTCAGGGATTTTTGTGATTCTTCTCTATAGGCTTCTACTTGCTTATTCTAATATGGACTTGGGGGTATGTCACAGCTCTTTGTTGGACCTCTCTGAGGACAGTCATGCTAACTCCTGTGTATAAGCAAATGATAGCATCAGGTAGACCTTGGTGCCTCCACCTGAGATGGATCACAAGTTGTGCTAGTAACTGGACTTTTCTCTCAGTTTCTTCTCCAGATTTGTCCCTTCAGTTCTTTGATACAGCACCAATTCTCAATGAGAATTCTTGACTGTAGGATGGCAAACACATCCCTCCACTTGATGGATGTCTTTCTACTGGAGGTGTCTCCACACTGTTGGCATTTCATCTAATATCCCTCCCTTTAATTCCTGAGAGTCTCTCATATCTGAAGTCTCTAATACATTCTAGAAGGTACCCCCACCTCCCATTCCTGATTTTGTCTATTTCTGTACATTCTGCTATCCCTCAGGCTTTCTTAATATCCCCCCTCCCCAACATACCTGATCATGTTCCCATTTAACCCCCTCTTCCTCTCCTCTCCTACTCACATCCCTTCCTTTCCTCTGCCGCCTGTGATGGATTTCTTCTCCCTCCCAAGTGAGATTGAAGCATCCTCACTTGGGTTCCACTGTTTGTTAACCTTCTTGAATTCTGTGTATTGCATCCTAGGAATTCTACATTTTTGACTAATGTACATTTATTAATGTATATATACCACCGATGTCATTTTGGGTCTGAGTTTCGTCACTCAGATTGATATTTTCTAGTCTTGTTCCATACATTTGCCTGCAAAACTCATTATGTCCTCATTCATAAGAGCTGAGTAGTATTTCATTGTGTAAATGAACCACATTTTCTGTATCCTTTCTTCAGTTGTGGGCCATTCAGGTTGTTTCTATCTTCTAGCTATAACAGATAAGGTTTCCATTAACATAATGGAGCATGTGCCTCAGTGATATGGTGGGGCATCTTTTAGATATATGCCCAAGAATGAGATTGCTGGGTTTTCAGGTAGTTCTATTTAAAAATTCTGAAGAACTTCCAGATCGATTTTCAGAGTGACTGTACCAGTTTACAATACCATGAGAAATGGAAAAGTATTCCATTTCTCCACATCCTTTTCAACATGTGTTGTCACCAGAGTTTTTTATCTTAGCCATTCTGAATGGTGTAAAGTGGAATCTCAGAGTCATTTTGATTTGTATTTCCCTAATGACTAAGGATCTTGTTCGTTGCTTTAAGTGCTTCTCAGCAATTAAAGATTCCTCAGTTGTGCACTATCTATTTAACTCTATAACCCATTTTTGGATTGGGCTGTTTGGTCTCTTGAAAGTTAGCTTTTTGAGTTCTTTATATATTTTGGATATTAGCCCTCTCTTGCATGTGGGTTTAGTGAGGATTTTTCCTCATTTGTATGTTGTGCATTTGCACCATTGACTCTGTCTTTCAACTTAGAGAAGCTTTTCAGCTTCCTGAGTCCTATTTCTCTATTCATGATCTTAGAGCCTGAGTTATTGGCATACTGTTTAGGAAATTTTCCCCCGTGACAAAAAGGTGGAACCTCTTTCTCACTTTCTCTTCTATTAGGTTCAGTTTATCTTGTTTTATGTTGAGATCCTTGCTCTACTTCTTCGACACTACCTATACCTATTCAACATAGTACTTTAAGTTCTAGCTAGAGCAACAGGTCAACATTAGAAGATTTAGGGGATACAAATTCGCAAAGTCAAAGTAACTATATTTGAAAATGATATGGTAGTATAAATAACTGAACCCCAAAATTCTACCAGAGAACTTTTATAGCTGATAAACAAATTCAGCAAGGTAACTAGATATAAAATTAACTCAAACAAATCAATAGCATTCCTTTATACAAATGATAAATTAGCTGAGAAAGAAAATAGGGAGGCAACAACCTTCATATTAGTCAAAAATAACATAAAATATCTTTGTGTAACTCTAACCAAAGAAGTGAAATATCCGTATGACAAGAACTTCAAGTCTCTCAAGAAAGAAATCAAAGATGACCTCAGAAATGTATGGAGAAATCCAACATAATCATGTATTTGTAGGATACCTATTCTCTCCATTGCAATCTACAGATTCAACATGATTCTTTTCAAAATTCCAACACAATTCTTCACAGAAATGGAAAAAGCATTCTCAATTTCATATGGATAGGGAACACAATTATTAATAATACTTCTAGGAGAATCAATATCCCTGACCTCAAGCTGTACTACAAAGCAATAGTGATAAAAAAATTGTGTGGAATTAGTACAGAGACAGGTCGATCAAATAGAATAGAATTGAAAACCCTGAAATAAACCCACACTCTTAAAATAAATTGTTCTTTGACAAAGAGGCCAAAAATATACAAAGACAAATGGAAGCACCTTCAAAAAATTGTGGTGGTTTGATAGTCTTTACTAGAAAAAAATGCAAATTGATCCCTACTGGTCACCTTGTACAAAGTACAAGGTGCTGATTTAAAATACAAATCTAAATTATTTTTTCTGCTTAAACAAGTAATTCAATAGGAAATCAATTCAAGTAAATCAATAGGAAATATAGTGCAAGAGTGGAAGTTAGAAAGCTGGAAGGGCCATGAATACCAAAAGAAGACCTAGAGTCAACTAACCTGGGTCCATGGGGGCTTCAGTGACTGAACCACTAACTAAAGATCATGTAGGGGCTGGACCTAGGCCCTTTATAGCATTTGTAGCAGATGTGAAGCTTGGCCTTTATGATTTTCCACTAACAATTGAGGCAGGTCAGTCTCTGACTAGGGTGCCTGCCATTTGATCAACTTCTCCTAACTGGAAAGCCTAGCTGCACCTCAGTGAGAGATGATGTGCTTATTTCTATTGTGACTGGATGGATATCCCAGAGTGGAGTGGTACACAAGACAGCTTCTCTGTCTTTGAGGAGAAGAGGAGTTGTAATGAGGGGAAGAATTTTTAAGTGCAGGTCTGCAAAGAGAGGAGGGATGGGAGGGCTCTGTAATTGGGACTCTGAATACATTTATAAAAGTCTGTATAGCATTATATTGTAAAACAAATAAAAAATTGTTCATAAATTTATATAATTTTACATTTTTATATTTACCATTTCTTCTCTTCCTGTTGAAATTTTATTCTTCCCAATAAGCCTTTTCTACATTTAATGATCATTTTCTGTGTGTGGCTTGCTAAATTAGACTTGTTTGAATCAGTGGGGATAAGGGTCTCCTATATTAATTGCTGTAAAGTTACTTTTCATTTATTTTAATTTGGACTTGTGAATATAATAAGGGTTCCACGTGAAAGAGGGGGAACTCAGAAATTAAGATCATTCAAGTAAATGAAATTCAATAAAGTTGCAACCAAATGGAGGATGGGTGTAATGCATGCCATGGCATAGTGTGGGATGTAGCTACCATGCTTTGCAGGGAATGAGAGTGAGAGGGGGGCCTTTGTAAGAAAGTCAACCTTTTGTGGAACTCACTCAGCCCAATTAACCATGGGGAGAAGCCTGAAGGTAAAGAATGGATTTAAGCTTTCTCCTTCATTTACAGTGACCCAATCAAAAGTCAGAATGTGAAGTGAAAACTTACTGATATAATTTATGGAGTATAGAATCCACCACAAAGAGCAAACTAGGAAAGGGCAGAGTGGACTTAATAAAGCTGAAATGTACTTAAGGATTACGTGTTATAGAGAACAAGATAAACATGAGAGCTGGACAGATCTCTGCTCTTTCAGAAAAAGGTGGCTCAGGCAGATCTGACCCATAAGGTTCTTTCCCATGAAAAGAACTACAGGGTTGAGTGTTTAGTTATCCTGTTAAATATTGGGTAAATGAATAGGTACACACTCTGTTCATAGGCCATATTGAAATTTATCAGCCAGCTAAATATTTGTGGTATAAATTAAGTATAACATATACATTTAAAATCATGGACCTATCATCTGTCACTCACAGGTAATATCATTGCTATTTGCTTTCAGAAGTGTACCTGCCAGTTGGAATTCAATGAGTCTGGGTGTGACATATACAATTTGGAGATTCGTTGGTATGTGAATTCAGCTATATTCAATGTACAAAATTGTTCACCTTTGTTATGTAAACTTGTATGGATATTTAAACTTAGGAGGTACATAATAATGTAAACTGATAAAAAGTGAATATGAGATCACTCTGAAAAATTTAGGAGCTAAGTAAGTACAGAGAGAAATTAGGTAAAATAAAAGCCACCCAATTAAATGAAATAAGCATCAATAATAATATATTAGCTGTAGCCTTACATTTGGTAGCTGTTGCCTCACCATTGCATACAAGTTACACATGTTCAAAGAAATTGCATACTTCTTGCTGTACACTTGCAGATTCCCCACAAAAAAATTGTATTCTGTGAAATATTTTCCTTAATTATACTTTTTGAGTATATTTGTAGTAGTGATTATTCATTTTCTTCTGATACATAGTTTTCGGTTCAATAAGAAATAGTTTGGATGTCCCTATATACAATCTTGCCACTATTGCACCACGGGCACTGCCTGCTTGTAAGGTTTGTATTGTAGTAGGGTCTGGCCATGGAAAATACCCTACTTTTCTCAATCAGCCTCCATAGCTCACCCAGCTCTGTGAATGCTAGTCAGGAGAGAGATTTCAGTGTAGTTTTCTCTGTATCCTGTAACCAAAGTGTGGGTTGTCTTCAGTAATAGGGTCTTATCATCTAGATGTGATGGTACTAATATCAATGGTCTTAGAATGTGCTATTTCAAGTGTCTCTAAAGGAGTCCTTACCAGTAACCAGAAGAAAGAAAAATTGTGTTTGATGTTCTGATTTTTACTTAGTACTACATGTCTTCAAGGAGAATATTATTTACAAATGTAGAGTACCTCTGTTCAAACTCTGAAATAATTCTTTCCACATGACCCTGTAATACCATTTCTAGGCAAATAACCAAAGTATTTTGTATCTTATTACATAGGTACTAGCATGTTCACACTTTTTGATTTTATGTTGCATTACATCTAGGAATGGAGGCAACATAGATGTTTATCAGCTGATGAGTGGGCCATGAGAATGCATCCATGTACACAGTATATATAACATTACTTCCCAGTAAAGAAAAAGTGACATTGAGAAAATTGCAGGAAAGTGGATACAAGCAAAATGAATTATATTGAGTGAGGGCAACAATGTTCAATGATATAATTCTACATGTTCTTTCCATATGCAGATACTAACTTCTGATCATTTTTGTTTGATCTGAAGTACATGTTGAAACTAGAAATGGCCCTTTGCTAGATAGGATGCACTGGGGAGAAGGAATAACATAATGTAGGTGAGATGAAAATAGAGAAGGCGAACATAGGGAGCAGAATGGTTTGGGCAGGGAGTACAATAATAGAGCAGCAAGAAGAATGACCAGGGGAAGCCTCAGAAAAACATTAAGTCTTCATGAAGAAGTTACGGGCAACATGATCTTGCTGTGTGAATCAAAGTATATAAAATGGAATGATAAACTCATGTGATATGAAACCATAGAGAGAAGTACTGGGTCCTAAGATTTTAAAAGTATGGGAATGTAGTGAAGGGAGGAGAAAAAGAGGATGAGTCAATTATAATTAATAATGATAGAAGATTTATGAAATCTCACTAGGTTTTAAGCTAAATTAAATATAAATAGAAAATGTAATTTATAGCAGCACATTGAACATTGCACATGTGTGTTTTGTTTTTTAATTTTTTTGTGTGTGTATGTGTGTAAACAGGTTGGTGCCACATACAGTTTCAAACATTCACTGGGGAAATCTTGAAATATATTTCTAGGGGATAAGAGAAGCATTTTCCAGAGACACAGACAAAACATGCAATTAGAAAATGGTATGAAGTCACTTTTAGTCATTAAAAATCTCATAGTTATCTATCTGTAAAGATTTTGTGAGTCAAAAAAATCATGCAGTATAATTTTTGTTGTAAATATGTCTGCAAAACATTCCCTGAAAAAAATGTATTCATGATTATTTGTAAATAACAGCATAGACAGAATTCAAAATGATTACAAACTACTAATATTTGTGTACCTACAAGGATCAGGACAGTATCAGGTCTTTTATCCAATAAAAGATGGCCGTTACAGTATTTTTAAAATTGTTTTAGAGGTTCGTGTGTGTGTGTGTGTGTGTGTGTGTGTGTTTGTGTGTGTTTTGAGAAGCAGTTTATGAAGTACTTCTATTCACTGACTGTTTTATAGGCTCTGTTCCTGACCATCTACTTTTTGCATCAACGTCAGATTATACTTGTAATTTCTGGAACATTAATTCATGTGGGGAAAAAGGACGGTGTTGGATCTATAATAAGAAAAATTTGGTCTTCACATTTCAGACAACTTGTAAGTGATGTGAATTGTATAAGTTTAAATAAATAAAGTTGATTTTAGAATTTTCCATTGTTTATGCCAAGGAAATAATTATGAAGAATTACTTCGCTAAGTAAAGGCTTATATAATTATGTAGAAATTAATTTATATACTTGTACTACATAATTTACGTAAATGCTTATATTTTTTTCTGGTAAGCACACTCTAGATTTCAGCATTATATATTAAGAAAGGGATAATAATTAGTATTTCAGTGTATAAACAATTTTATTTATTTATACAGCTAAATTAAAATTTTCTTATGAGTACTTTTGAGTATGACAGTGTTAAATATTAGTTGTTTTAATAAAAACTATTATATCTGTGTGGTGGTTTGAATAGGTATCACTCCCTCCCCCACGTACACACACACACACACACACACACGTACAGAGAGAGAGAGAGAGAGAGAGAGAGAGAGAGAGAGAGAGAGAGGCAGACACACACATTCATCTGTTTGAATTCTTGGCACATAGGGAGTGAGATATGTTTTGCCCTTCTGAAGTAGGTGTGGACACTTTTTAGAAAAAAATGTTAGTGTGGAGGTAAGCTTAAGTACTCCTATCCTCAATCTATGTATTCTCAGTGTAGCAAACTGTCACCTGATGCCTGTAGATCAAGATGTAAAACTCTTAATTTCTTTTCCATCACCATGTCTATCTGCATGCCAGCATGCTTTCTACCCTCACAGTAATGGACTTATAAGCCTGTGATAGCATAACCTAGTCCCAGTTAAATGTTTTCTTTTGTACGAGTTACTGTGGTATTTTTCCCACCAATAACATCCTAAGAGAGAAATTTGTACCAGTGAATGGAATATTGCTGTGATAGACATGACCATGATTTGATTTGGAGGAATATGTCTTCGGGCCTATGGCTTAGAAAAGCAATTTAATGCATTTTAAGTTGGAATAATGGGCTATAGTAATAAGAAAATAGAAGACAGTGGTTCTGAGGTTGGTTTGAACTGTGGGTGCTTGACTCAAGAAGTTTCAGAGGAGAAGTATTTTAGTATGTTTCCTAGGTATCATTCTTGTTATATTAGGGTGAATAGTGTGGCTACTCTTACCTACCTCTGAAAGTCTTCCCTGAGAGTGAAGTGAAGAGATTTAAATTAATTTCATTGGAAAATGAAGTATCAAAACAGCCTAGGGTAGACTGTATTGTGGTTCACTCTTATGAAAAGAGGCAAGGAAAAAGACAAAACGTATGGTTCATGGAGAAAATGGGCACATGGAAGTACAATGGAGCTAAATCTTATGTTGAAGCAGATAAACATATTGAAGACATCAAACTGAATAAAGGGATTTGTGACATCAGTGCAAGATCCCAACAAGGTAAGTTACCATCTTGTGAAGAGGAATTAAAGAACAGTTTAGGTCTAGGCATGGAGGAATATGCCTTTAATTGTAGCACTCAGGAGACAAAGGTTTGCAGCTCTCAGTTCATGGTCAGCCTATAGTAGATGGAGTTCCAGAACAGTTGAGTTTTTCCAAATAATGAAACCATCAAAACCAGAAAGCTGGTGAAGATATAATTGAGTAAGTGTGCTATGTTTCACATCCCAGCAAACAGTGGAACTTGGCATCTTTGCACATGTGGTTTTGGCTTTAAAAGCTAGGATAAAAGAAAGAGGTTATCCCTGTATCCAAATCCTGTGGGGAAGACCGCTGAACACCCAGAAGTGCAGACATCCTAAGACTGCAGGACAGACTGCCACTTCTGCCCACTTCTGCCCACATCCCTGGTCCAAGAGGATACTGCATAGTGCCTCTGGACATAGAAATATAGGAACAGTCATCTGCTGGTACCTGTGGTACTTGTCTGTGCCCAGAACTGAACTGAACTGAACTGGTCAAACAGCTCCCTGTACCCAAATTCCATTGGGGAGAGAGCTGGACCCTCAGAAGTGCTGCAGACCTTCCTGAGAAATCTGAGAAGACTACCTTCTGCCCACATTCCTGACCCAAGAGGGAATTGCCTAGTGCCAACTGTGCCCCCTGGGTGCAAGGACCTAGGAGCAAACAGGAGCAGAATGCTTCTGATTCCTACATGACCTTAGTGCTTAAAAACAGTCACCAGGAACACATACACACATTAGAGCAGAGGCAAGACCCACTTTTCTGCTCCAAGTGACCTGCCTGGTAGACTCAGGAAACACAGAGGCAGAATTCCTCTGGGACAGGGCACTTCCTTATTTTGGCTGTGCCAAGAATTGGACTGATACCATCCCACAGTTCCCTGCACCCAAATCCCGTGTGGAAGAGAGCTGAACACTCAGAAGTGCAGACATCCTGAGATCACAGGAAAGACTGCCATTTCTGCCCACCTCTGCCCACATCCTTGGTATGAGAGGAAAGTGAGTAGTGCCTCTGGACACAGGAATGCAGGAACAGTCAGCTGCCCATACCTGCAGTACTGGTGTGTCCAGAACTGAACTGAAGTGAACCAGTCAAAAGCTCCCTACGCAGAACCAAAAGGAAAAATGTAATCTTCTTGCAATGAAACCAAAAGAGAGATACACAAACATAATTCTACCCCAAACAATGAAAATAACAGGAAGCGACAATCACTGTACCTTAATATCTCTTGATATCAATGGACTCAATTCCCCAATAAAAACATACAGTAACAGAGTGGCTACATAAAGAGGACCCAGCATTTTTATGTGTACAGGAAACATACTTCAGAGTCGGAAACATACTTTAGAGTCAAAGACAAACACTACCTCAGAGTAAAAGGCTGGAAAACAACTTTCCAAGCAAATGGTATGAAGAAACAAGATGGAGTTGCCATTCTAATATCAAATAGAATTGATGTTCAAACAAAGTCATCAAAAAAGATAAGGAATGATACTTAATATTCATCCAAGAAAAATCCACCAAGATGAACTCTCAATCCTAAATACCTATGCTCCAGATGCAAGGGTACCTACATTCTTCAAAGAAACCTTACTAAAGCTCAAATCACACATTGCAACTCACACAATAATAGTAAGAGATTTCAACACCCTACTCTCATCAATGGACAGATCATGAAAACAGAAATTGAACAGAGACATTGAGAAACTAACAGAAGTTATGAACCAAATGGACTTAACAGTTATTTATGGAACATTTGATCCTAAAACAAAAGGATATACTTTCTTCTCAGCAACTCATGGTACCTTCTCCAAAACTGACCATATAATCGGCCACAAAACAGGAAGATAGAAATAATCCCATGCAACCTATCAGATAACCAAAGGTTAAGTCTGATATTCAATAACAAAAATAATGACAGAAAGCCCACATATACATGGAAGTTGAGCAACGTTTTAGTCAATGAAACTTGGTCAAGGATGAAATAAATTAAAGACTTCTTAGAATTTAAGGATAATGAAGATTCAATATACCCAAACTTATGGAACACAATGAAAGCAGTACTAAGAGAAAAACTCATGGCTCTGAATGCCTGCAAAAAGAAACAGGAGAAAACAGCTTGACAAGAAACCTAAGAGCTCTAGAACAAAAAGAAACAAATATAACCAAGAGGAGTAGAAGGCAGGAAATAATCAAACTCAGGTCTTAAATCAACCAATTAGAAACAAAAAGAATTATTCAAAGAATCAACAAAAACAGGAGCTGCTTTGAGAAAATCAATAAGATAGATAAACCCTTAGCCAGATTAATCAGAGATCACAGAGACTTTATCCAAATTAATAAAATCAGAAATGAAAAGAGAGACATAATAACAGAATCTTGGAAAGTTCAAAATATCACCAGCTCCTACTATAAAAGCTTATATTCAACAAAACTGGTGAAAATCTGCAGGAAATGGACAATTTCCTAGACAGATATCAGGCACCAAAGTTAAATCAGGAACAAACAAACCATCTAAACACCCCCATAACTCCTAAAGAAATAGAATCAGCTATTAAAAGTCTCCCAACCAAAAAAGATCCCAGGACTAAATGGGTTTAGTGCAGAATTCTATCAGACCTTCATAGAAGACCTCATACCAATAATGTTCAAACTACTTCACTAAATAGAAACTGACAGAACACTACCATATTCCTTCTATGATGCCACATTTACTCTTATACACAAACCACACAAAGACTCAACAAAGAAAGATAGGTCAGACGAATTTCCCTTATGAATATTGATGCAAAAATACTCAATAAAATTCTTGCAAACCAAATCCAAGAACACATCAAAAAGATCATCATGATCAAGTAGGCTTCATCTCAGGGATGCAGAGATGGTTTAATATTCAAAAATCCATCAATGTAATCCACTATATAAACAAACTCAAAAATAAGAACCACATAATCATTTCATTAGATGCGGAGAAAGCATTTGAAAAAATTCAACACTCCATGATAAAAGTCCTAGAAAGATCAGAAATTCAAGGCCCCTAGCTAAATGTAGTAAAATCAATATACAGTAAACCAGTAGCTATCATCAAATTAAATGGAGAGAAATTTGAAGCAATCCCACTAAAATCAGGGGCTAGACAAGGCTGGTAACTCTCTCCCTACTTAGTCAATATAGTACTTGAAGACTTAGCCAGAGCAATCAGAAAATGAATGGAGGTCAAAGGTATACAAATTGGAAGGGAAGAAGTCAAAATATTACTATTTGCAGATGATATTACTTAAGTGACCCTTACAGTTCCACCAGAGAACTGTTTACTTAACATGATAAACAACTTCAGCAAAATTCTGGATATGAAATTAACTCAACCACATCAGTAACCTTCCTCTACTCAAAGGATAAACAGGCTGAGAAAGAAGTTAGGGAAATGACACCCTTCACAGTAGTCCTAAATACTATAAAATATCTTGGTGTGATTTAACCAAGCGAGTGAAAGATCTGTTTGACAAGAACTTCAAGTCTCTGAAGAAAGAAATTGAGGAAGATTTCAGAAGATGGTAAGATCTTCCATGCGCATGGACTGGCAAGATTAATAAAGTAAAAATGGCCATTTTTCCAAAAGCAATTCACAGATTCATTGAGATCCCCATCAAAATTCCTATTCAATTCTTCATAGAGATAGAAAGAGAAATTTGCAAATTTATTTGGAATAACATAAAACCCTGGATATCAAAAATCATGGACTAGACAAGGCTGCCCACTCTTTCCTCAAGCTAAATAATACAAATGGAAGCATTCTTTTCCTGAACAAAACACCAATGGCTTATATACTCTACAATCTCAGCTTATGTTCAAGTGGACACTGTACTTATATAAACAACAGATAAAGATCTTTACCAATCCTACAACTAATAGAAAAAAATGTCAAGGTAAGACAAATAACCCTAAAAAAGATGGGCACTGAACAAACAATTCCCTGAACAAAATACCTAAAAAGTAACCAACATCTCTTTAGTTCTCAAATCAAAACAACCTGATCAAGTGAATGGACAAATGGGATGTTCTACAATCTCAAATTGCTTCTTCTGGAAGTCTGGAAAGAAAATTAGACAGTGTGCCTGAGGGGAAAATATACCTCTCTATTGGGCATATACCAAAATATACAAAGAACTCAAGAAGTTAGACTGGAAAGAGCAGAGAGCCAAATAACCCTATTAAATGGAATATTACAAAAAAGGACTTTATGAAATTAAATAGGCAAATGGTTGAACATTCTCTGGTGAGCTAACCCACAATCACAGGATTGCACTCAGATAAGTAACAATAGCCCAAATGGCAGCACCTAAAACCTAGAACAAATGAAACATCCTTGAACAGATGATCAAAAATGTAAGATGCAAATCCTTGGCAAAAACAACCCTAAGAGGACTTTCGAGCCTACCCCATCACCCATACATATGTAATACCCAATTAGACAAGAATGAAACTAAAGATCAAAACCTCAGGTGACAGCAGATGCTGGTGAGGATGTGGAAGGGAAGAGGAATAGAACTGGAAGAGCTTGAAAGGCTCAAGGACCCATATGTACAACAATGCCAATTTTGAGTTTAACCACTACCTAAAAGACTCAGGACTCCTGGACTCTTCCTCAATTATCCTAGGATGAGGAGGGAAGCCCTCCTGCTATCTGAACCCCAGCTAAGACTGTCCCAATCCAGGGCATATATGTTTGCCCCAAATGTATATAAGCTACTCAACATACAAAAAAAAGGGATATCTACTTAGATAAAATTTTCCCCATCCCTGACTAGTCATAATCAAGCCTTATAAAAGACTCTGCCTTGATATTGGTAGAGACAAGCTGGAAAAGAATACAGATGCCCTTCAATCAGGGATCTTTGAATGGATATTCAGTGGAAAAAAATGGCATTTTCAACAAATGGTCTACACATGTGGAATAATACAAATCGAGTTCTACTCAGCAATCAAACACTTCCAGTAAAACCAGATTCAAACTAAAATTCATAAGGCAAATGGGATGAACTAGAAAATATCCTAGAGAATGGAGGGATGTCCTACAATCTAAACACAGAAAAACACACATCAAGGTATACACTCAATTAACCTATAAAAATGAAAATATGCTCAAAATCTCAGATTAACCAAAAGTGTAATCCACACACACCAAACAGGAAGCTCAAGAAGAATGGCTATGAGCCAAAATGTAGATATTCCTCTCCTTAAAAAACTAATTTGACAAATATATGAAATATCCATATAAGAGGGCTATATGGAGCACCCATACACAAAGTTGAAAGCAGAGACTGAAGGAATTCAGGCCTGCACCACATGTGAAAATGCCCATATATACAGCCACAAAACTAGATAATAACTTGATGAAAGCTAAACACAGTGCATGTTGAAGGGCTCACTGGATAAGGTAGATCTCTCCAAAATGGGAGACATAACCAGAGCATACCAAGTACAGAGGTGAATGCTAGCAGCAAACCAATGAACTGAGAAAAGGACCCGCTTGGGGTAATTAGAGGAAGAATTGAAAGAGCCAAAGGGGCTCTTTCATAGGAACAGCAATGCCAACCAACCAGAGCTTCAAATTACCAAACCACTAACCAAAGTTATGGTTAGCATATACAGCCGAAGAAAGTCTTATTGGGCATCAGTGGAAGGGGAAGCCCTTGGTCCTGTCATGGGGAAGCCATGGTTGGACTGCCAGTGCAGGTGAATTGGGATGGGGGGCAGTAAGGGAGGTTGAGTGGGGGGAACACCCTTATGGGGGAGGTGTACGTGATAGGGGGCTTATGGACAGGGAACCAGGAAAGGGAATAACATTTGAAATGTAAATAAAGAAATATATCTAATGAAAAGAAAAAGAAAATAGCAAGTGATACCTCTTTAAAAAAAAAAAGAAAGAGGTTATAGAATCTGCTTTTGTAACTAAGAAATCTTGCAAACACAAGGAATGTGTCAAGGGTGTCCCTCCATGGAGACAAAGAGAATCTATTGCGTGAAGCTGGGAAGGAGAAGATTAGATTGTCTTGGAGACCCCAAAATGTTGGAGCTGTCAGGTCCATTGGATACTTACCAGAGGCTAAACACAGGGAATGAAATCAGCCCAACAGAGTGATGTGTGTTGGAATCAACAACATTGGAAGGAGTTGAAGATTTGAGTAGCACTTTGACATCAGACACTGAGAAGAAGAGTTCAGAGTTTGTGAAGCTGGGTGTTTGTTTTCTTTATTTTTGTTTTTGGTTTTGTTTTGTCTGCCTTGCTTTGGTCCAGTACTTTTTCTATGTCAATCACCATCTATATATCCATGCTGCCATGCTTCCCACCATGATAACCATGGATTAATATTGTGAAAATGTAAGCAGGCCAAATTAAATGTTTTTCTTTATGAGTTGCCATGGTCATGGTGTCTTTCTACAAAAATAAAACACAATGTAAGGCAAGTTGTAAATCATATAATTAAAACACTATTATCCCTTTGAAGACTAAACAAGAATGTTCTCATTTTTGATAAGACAAGACATAAATTTTGCTATTTTTATTTATTGAAAATCTCTCAAATATATGAGAGACATGATGTCCAGACAAGGTAAAGAGGTTTCCCTGAATGCTTCTTTTAAACAAAATACAAATAAACATAATAGCTTCATGAAAAAATATTGGATCAAGACTGACAACAAATCTGCTAAGAAACAATGAAGAAGGAAAAAGATTCATGTTAATTCAGATATTTTATCTATGATTTTAAGAATGATGGACTTCACTCAAATGAATGCTTAAATTTGATAAAATATTTGTGCATAAAAGACACTGTTAATGTGTTTTAGTTTAATTGGTGTTAGCACATTGAAACAGAAAGTAATGTTGTATGTGTGTATGTTTATGTTAATGCATAGAGTTAGTGCTATGTATAATTTGGAATATACTCCACTGGGATATGTCTACTATATAGACATAAACAAGAGAACACAATCAGAAAAGAGAATATGAAAAAGAACTTTTCTTTCAACAGAAAGAAAAAAATCAGAAAAAAACACAGGGGCTGAGGTAATAAACTATAATTTCAGTGGCTGGCTCACATAAGCACAAAAAAATTCTGATAAGTCAGAAGGGAAATCATTTCAAATTATCCAGTCAAGGAAACTCAAAGCAAGGAGAATCTGAGGTAGTGAAGAAAAGATAGGAGTTTTTGGTCACCATCCAGAAATGTCACAAAGAATGCACAGTAATCTCACAAAGTGATGAATAGATAGTGGCCATATGTCATTAAATGTGAGAATCTATTCTGATCCCAAAAGTAGGAAAAATACCTCTTTTGAAAATACGGATAAATCTAATAGATATTGTGTATATTAATATTCCATTTTCAATGCTCTAAATATAGTTGAGTCTTGTTATTTTATAATGAAATTTATATAGTCTATAGTCTTGAAGTTTAAAATCTCAACTAGGATTACAAATTCTATTGGACCTTTTTGCTACATCAGATCATAGTCCTCAACATAATACCTGTCTTTCAAGAATTACCACACTGTGAGATAGAAAGCTAGAAATCTAGAGCTTAGGCTTATCTCTATGATGGGAAGTAATCAAGGTCAATGACTTGGAAAAATCCATATCTGTAGGGTTCCCTACGAGTCTCCTTCTATGCCATACATCTTATAAGACTCTTCAACAGTGCATTATTAATACAATATACTTATGTTTCCATTACATAAATATCCAATCTGTAGCAACCCATCCCTGTCCTCCAAGATCTATGGCATTCTCCAAATATAAAATATAATAATCCTAAAGTTGTAGTTCCAAGGATTCTAAAATATCCCTGTAAAGATTATTCTGTAGCCTGTATTTCATTATTCTGATCCAAAACTGGACAGTCCTACAGAGTTACACTAACATCATTAGCAAGTGCTTACTGGACCACACTAATGTGTTGTTCTTCCATACATGGTTTTGCTCTTTCCTGACCAGAGTTTAAATTTTTCTAGTCATTACTAGTGTAGAATTCTGAATAAAACCAGCCAGGGTTGATCACAGTGTGTCATTACTGTTTCATGGTTTGAATATTGGCCTCTCAATATTAAGCCCATTTCTTGGTATTTCTTTGCACTCTTTGTTCTTTGCAATCATTCCAGGTCAGTGTTTTATTTGGTACAACAAAAAACACAACATAGCAAAACTATTGTCAACAATAAATGAACTTCTGGGGGAAGCACCATCCTTGGGCTCAAGCTGTATTACAAATGTCATAAAAACTGCATTACTGATAAAGAGACAGGCAGGCAGATCAATGGAATAGAATTGAAGATCCAGAAATAAACCCACACACTTATGGTCACTTAACATTTGACAAAGTAGCTAAACACATCCAATGGGGAAAAGACAGCATTTTCAACAACTGGTGCTGGTTCAGCTGGAGGTAGGCATGTAGAAGAATGAAATTGACCAATTTTTATCTCCTTGTACAAAGTCAAGTCCAAAGACCTCCACATAAAACCAGATATACTGAAAATAATGGAAGAGAAAGTAGGGAAGAACCTTGAACGCATAGGCACAGGGAAAATTTCCTGAACAATGGCTTATGGTCTAAGATTAAGAATCAAGAACACCTCTTAAAATTGCAAATCTGTGAGGCAAATAATACTATCAGTAGGACAAAGTGTCAACCAACAGATTTGGAAAACATTTTTACCAATGCTTCATTTGATAGAAGGCTAACATCCAAAATATACAAAGAACTCAATAAATTAGACTCCAGAGAATCAAATAACCCTTTTAAAAATGGGCTACAGAGGTAAACAAAGAATTCTCAACTGAGGAATATCAAATGGCCATGAAGCACCTAGAGAAATGTTCAACAACATTAGTCATCAGGGAAATGCAAATCAAAAGAACCCTGAGATTCCTCATAGCAGCTTTATAATAACTAGAAGCTGTAAAAAACCCACATGTTGTTGGGGACAATGACTATTAAAAACAATGACTTCATGAAATTCTTAGACAAATGGATGGAACTTGAAAATATCATCCTGAGTGAGGTAACCCAGTCACAAAGAGCATACATGGTATGCACTCACTGATAAATGGATATTAGCCCCAAAGTTGGAATATCCAAGATAATATTCATAGACTATATGAAATTCAAGAAGAAGGAAGACCAAAATGTGGATGCTTCAGTCCTACTTAGAAGGGGAAACAAAATAATCATGAGAGTTAATACAGGGACAATGAGTGGAGCAGACACCAACGGAAAGGCTATCCAGAGACTGCCCCACCTGGACAACCATCCCAGATGCAGTCCCTGAACTCAGTCACTATTGCTGATGCCAAGAAGTGCTTGCTGACAGGAGCCTGATATGGATGTGTCCTAGAGGACCTTAATGATACAGAATAAGATGCTTGCAGCTTTCCATAAGACTAAGCACGGGGACACCAGTGGAAGAGTTAGATAAGCACTGAAGGAGCTGAAAGGTTTTGCCACCCCATAGGAAGAACTACAATATCAACCAACCATCCCCTGCCTCCCCAACAGCTCCCAGGAGCTAAACTATTAACTATCACAGGTAACTCCACTCATTTTTCTATAACATTTGGATTCTAACAAGGTATTGCATTTGTGAAGTTTAATTAATTTTATATAATATTTGTAATTTTCAGAAATGAGAAAAAATTAAAAGTATAAAACAATTATATTAGTATATATGTGTGGAAAGCAATCAATATTTTGAACAATTAAGCTAAATAAAACTTAAAGCTTGTTTCTGTTCTTAGTGTTATGTACATTTTGAAAATATAATTTGTGTACTTTCAAATTAACATAGTTTGTGAATTAATAGAACATTACTTTTTGGAACTTATCTGATAAGTATGGGAAATTTTGTAAGCATTTTAAAATACATAATTTGACATAAGATTATAAAATCATGTAAATGGGAAATTAACACCTCCGGAAGTAAACAATATGTTTTATTTAGGTAAGAGGCATTTTTCATTAAAATAGTGTTAAATATGATATAGTTACACTCCTATTTTTTTTTTAACTTCAGGGATTAGCATGCAAATATCAACAGGCCTGCTTTGTCTTTATGGGATTTATCGACATGATTATGTGGTAAATGAAAAGAATAAAAGTTTGGCTATACATGTAAAGGATGAAAAAGAAAACGAAAAAAAAAAGCTTGATTTCTAACTGATTTCTCCATTGGGTAAGGATGGTTTGCTTTCTCTTTGTCACTGGAATATCATACTGATAATTTTAAAGCAGTAATAGTGAAGAGTTACATTAAAATATGCTTCATATTATCATAAAAAATTTTAAAATTTGTATTAGATATATTTCTTTACTTACATTTCAAATTTTATTCCCCTTCTCGGTTTCCTGTCAATAAGCACCATTCCCTCCCCTCCCCCTCCCCCATACAGGTATTCCCCCTATACATCCCCCTTATTCCCCCCCCATATTCCTCTGCACTGGGGGTCCAACCTTGGCAGGACCAAGGGCTTTCCCTTCCCCTGGTGCCCCCACAAGGCTATTCTCTGCTACATATGCAGTTGGAGCACTGGGTCAGTCTGTGTACAGTCTTTGAGTAGTGGTTTAGTCCCTGGAAACTCTGGTTGGTTGGCATTGTTGTTTTTATGGGGTTGTGAGCTCCTTCAGCTCTTTCAATACTCCTTCTAATTCCCCCCAAGGGGGTCCTATTCTCAGTTCATTGGTTTGCTGCTAGCTTTGACCTCTGCATTGGACATGCTCTGGATGTGTCTCTCAGGAGAGATCTATATCCAGTCACTTTCAGCGTGCATTTTTTAGCTTCATCAATCTTATCTTGTTTTGGTGGCTGTGTACATATGGGCCATATGTGAGGCAGGCTCTGAATGGCCATTCCATCAGTCGCTGCTCTAAACTTTGCCTCCATATCCCCTCATTTGGATAATTTTTCCCCTTTTAAGAAGGAGTGGGAGCATCCACATTTTGGTCATCCTTCTTTTTGAGTTTCTTGTGGTCTGTGGATTGCATCTTGGGTAATTCAAACTTTTGGGCTTATATCCAATTATCAATGAGTACATACCAAGTGTGTTTTTTTGTGATTGGGTTACCACACTCAGCATGATATTTTCTAGTTCATTCCATTTGCCCATGAATTTCATGAAGTCATTGTTTTTGATAGTTGAGTAGTACTCCATTGTGTAGATGTACCATATTTTTTGAATCCAGTACTCTGATGAAGGGCATCTGGGTTCTTTCTAGCTTCCGTTTATTATAAATAAGGCTGCTATGAACATAATGGAGCATGTAACTTTTGTTGTATGTTGGAGCATCTTTTTGGGTATATGCCCAGTGTTGGCGCAGCACCGACCTTATACGGAGAATCGGGCAAAACCTTGGGATGAAAAAGCACACACACACAGGTTATTCATGTAGCCAAGAGAGGAAGCGAGAGAAACTCCCTGTAGCTTTATTCACCACGTATATACCCAAGTTCCCCAGGTAGAAAATATCTGGGAAGCACAGTGGGAAACCCTGGCTCCTGACTTTGGTAACAAAAGACCAACTAGGAGACCTGAATTAATTAGGGAGAAATCTGAGAAGACCAGCCTAAATCACAAGGATAAAGGCTGAGGAAGCAAAAGGCAGAAGTAAATTGACCACCACCCAGGTGTGGTCCAGGTGTGTCAGTTCCACATGCATCAGCCGGGCTCAGCAGAGGTCATGCAGTGGAGACACCGGGTGTTTACTACTTGGTCTTTTCTTCCTGTGCCGTAAATACATGGGAGAGGCTCTCATGGAGTATGTGTGGCCAAGAGTCATGTAGCCACTTTGAGCTATCCAGGCCCAACCTGGGTCCTCAGGTATTGAAATGTCCAATTTTCTGAGGAACCTTCAGACTGATTTCCAGAGTGGCTGTCCCAGTTTGCAATCCCACCACCAATGGAGGAGTGTTCCTCTTTCTCCACATCCTCGCCAGCATCTGCTGTCGCCTGAGTTTTTATCTTAGCCATTCTGACTCATGTGAGATGGAATCTCAGGGTTGTTTTGATTTGCATTTCCCTGATGACTAAGGATGTTGAATATTTCTTCAGGTGTTTTTTGACCATTCAATAATTCTCAGCTGAGAATATTTTGTTTAACTCTGTACCCCATTTCTTAATAGGGTTATTTGGCTCTCTGGAGTCTAACTTCTTGAGTTCTTTGTATATTTTGGATATTAGCCCTCTATCAGATGTAAGATTGGTAAAAATCTTTTCCCAATCTGTTGGTTGCTGTTTTGTCCTAATGACAGTGTCTTTTGCCTTACAGAAGCTTTGAAGTTTTATGAGGTCCCATTTGTCCATTCTTGATCTCAGAGCATAAGCCATGGGTGTTTTGTTCAGCAAATTTTCCCTAGTGCCCATGTGTTTAAGACTCTTCCCCACTTTTCCTTCTATTAGTTTGAGTGTATCTGGTTTGATGTGGAGGTCCTTGATCCACTTGGACTTAAGGTTTGTACATGGTGTTAAGAATGAATCAATTTGCATTCTTCTACATACTAACCTCCAGTTGAACCAGCACCATTTGCTGAAAATGCTATCTTTTTTCCATTGGATTGTTTTGGCTCCTTTGTCAAAAATTAAGTGACCATAGGTGTGTAGGTTCATTTCTGGGTCTTCAATTCTATTCCACTTGTCTGTCTGTCTGTCTCTGTAACCAATACCATACAGTTCTTATGACTATTGCTCTGTAATTCTGCTTGAAGTCAGGGATGGTGATTCCCCAAGAAGTTCTTTTATTGTTGAGTATAGTTTTCACTATCCTTGGTCTTTTGTTATTCCAAATGAATTTGCAAATTGATTTTTCTATCTCTATAAAGAATTTAGTTGGAATTTGATGGGGATTACAATGAATGAATCTGTATATTGTTTTTGGCAAAATGGCCATCTTTACTATATTAATCCTGCCAATTCATGAGCATGGAAAAGTCTTTCCATCTTCTGAAATCTTCCTCAATTTCTTTCTTCAGAGACTTGAAGTTCTTGTGGTACAGATCTTTCAATTGCTTGGATAAAATCACACCCAGCTATTTTATATTATTTGGGACTATTGAGAAGGGTGTCATTTCCCTAATTTCTTTCTCAGTCTGTTTTCCGTTGAGTAGAGGAAGGCTACTGATTTGTTTGAGTTAATTTTATACCCCGACACTTTGCTGAAGTTGTTTATCAGGTTAAGTAGTTCTCTGGTGGAACTTTTGGGGTCATTTAAGTACACTATCATAATATGTGCAAATAGTGATATTTTGATGGCTTCTCTTCCAAATGTATCCCTTTGACCTCTTTTCATTGTCTGATTGCTCTGGCTAGGACTTCAATAACTTTACTGAATCAGTAGGGAGAGAGTGGGCAGCCTTGTGTAGTCCCTGATTTTAGTGGGATTGCTTCAAGTTTCTCTCCATTTAGTTAACAGTTAGCTACTGGTTTGCTGTATATTGCTTTTACTATGTTTAGATATGGGCCTTGAATTCCTGATTTTTCCATGACTTTTATTATTATCGCAGCATCTAATGAAATAATCATCTGGGTCTTATTTTTTAGTTTGTTTACATAGTGGAATACATTGGTGGATTTTCATATATTAAACCATGCCTGCATCCCTGGGATGCCTACTTGATCATGATGGATGATCTTTTTGATGTGTTTTTGGATTCAGTTTGCAAGAATTTTATTGAGTGTTTTTGCATTGATATTCATAAGGGAAATTGGTCTAAAGTTCTTTGTTTTGGTTGGTTCTTTGTGTGGTTTCAGTATAAGAGTAATTGTGGCTTCATAGAAGGAATCTGGTAGTGCTGTCTGTTTCTATTTCGTGGAACAGTTTGGACAGTAATGGTATGTGGTCTTCTAGGAAGGTCTGATAGAATTCTGCACTAAACCCATATGATCTTGAGCTCTTTTTGTTTGGCAGACTTTTAATAACTGTTTCTATTTCTTTAGGAATTATGGGGTTCTTTAGGTAGTTTATTTGTTCCTGATTTAATTTTGGTACCTGGTATCTGTCTAGAAAATTGTCCATTTCTTCCAGGTTTTCCAATTATGTTGAATATAAACCTTTGTAGTAGGATCTGATGATTTTTTTAATTTCTTCAGATTCTCCCTTTTCATTTCTGATTTTGTTAATTTGAATACACTCTCTGTGACCTCTGGTTAGTCTGGCTAAGGGTTTATCTATCTTGTTGATTTTCTCAAAGAACCAACTCCTGGTTTTGTTGATTCTTTGTATAATCCTTTTTGTTTCTACTTCATTGCTTCTACTTCATTGCTTTCAGCCCTGAGTTTGATTATTTCCTGCCTTCTCCTCCTCTTGGGTTTATTTATTTCTTTTTGTTCTTGAGCTTTTAGGTGTGCTGTCAAGCTGCTGACATATGCTCTCTCCTGTTTCTTTTTGCAGACACTCAGCTATGAATTTTCCTCTTGGTACTGCTTTCATTGTGTCCCATAAGTTTGGGAATGTTGTATCTTCATTTTCATTAAATTCTAAGAACTCTTTAATTTCTTTATTTCTTCCTTGACCAAGTTGTCATTGAGTAGAGCATTTTTATCTTCCATGTATATGTGGGCTTTCTGTCATTATTGTTGTTATTGAAGACCAGTCTTAGTGTGTGGTGATCTGATAGGATGAATATGATTATTTCTATCTTCCTGTATCTTTTGAGGCCTGTTTTGTGACCGATTATATGGTTAGTTTTGGAGAAGGTTCCATGAGATGCTGAGAAGAAGGTATATCCTTTTGATTTAGGATGGAATGTTCTATAAATATCTGTTAGATCCATTTGGTTCATAACTTCTGTTAGTTTCTCTATGTCTCTGTTTAATTTTTGTTTCTTTAATCTGTCTATTGTGGGGTGTTGAAATCTCCTACTATTATCATGTGAGGTGCAATGTGTGCTTTGAGCTTTAGTAAGTTTCTTTTATGAATGTAGGTGCCCTTGCATTTGGAGCATAGATATATAGGATTGAGAGTTCATCTTGGTGGATTTTTCTTTTGATGAATATGAAGTGTCCTTCCTTATCATTTTTAATGACTTTTGGTTGAAAGTCAATTTTATTTGATATTAGAATGCAACTCCAGCTTGTTTCTTCAGGCCATTTGCTTGGAAAGTTTTTTTCATGCCATTTATTCTGAGGTAGTTTCTGTCTTTGTCTCTGAGGTGTGTTTCCTGCATGCAGCAAAATGCTGGGTCCTCTAAGTATCCAGTCTGTTAATCTATGTCTTTTTATTGGGAAATTGAGTCTGTTGATGTTGAGAGATATTAAAGAATAGTGATTATTGCTTCCTGTTATTTTCATTGTTGGAGGTGGAATTATGTTTGTTTGTCTCTCTTTAGGTTTCATTGCAAGGAAATTATATTCTTGCTTTCTGTACGATAAAGTCTCTCTCCTTGTGCTGGAGTTTTCCATATATTATTCTTTGTAGGCTGAATTTGTAGAAAGATATTGTGTAAATTTGGTTTGGACATGGAATATCTTGGTTTCTCCATCTATGTCAATTGAGAGTTTTGCTGTATACAGTAACTTGGGCTGGAATTTGTGTTCTCTTAAGGTCTGTATGACATCTATCCAGGATCTTCTGGCCTTTATAGTCTCTGGTGAGAAGTCTGGTGTAATTCTTATAGGTCTGACTTTATATGTCACTTGACCTTTTTCCCTTACTGGTTTTAATATTCTTTCTTTGTTTTGTGCATTTGGTATTTTAACTATTATGTGACAGGAGGAATTTCTCTTCTCTTCCAAACTATGTGGAGTTCTGTAGGCTTCTTGCATGTTCATGGGTATCTCTTTCTTTAAGTTAGGGATGTTTTCTTCTATAATTTTGTTGAATATATTTACTGGCCCTTTAAGTTGGAAGTCTTCACTTACTTTTATAACTATTATCCTTAGGTTTGATATTATCATTGTGTCCTGGATTTCTTGTATGTTTTGGGCCAGGAGCTTTTTGTGTTTTACATGATCTTTGACAATTGTGTCGATGTTTTCTATGGTATATTCTGCCCCTGAGATTCTGTTGGTGATGCTTATATCTACAGCTCCTTGTCTCTTCCTTAGGTTTTCTATATTCAGGGTTGTCTCCCATTGAGTTTTCTTTATTGTTTCTACTCCCATTTTCAATTCGTCCTCCTGTTTGGTTGTGTTTTCCTGTCATTCTTTCAGGGGTTTTTGTGTTTCCTCTCTAAGGGCTTCTGTTTGTTTACTTGTATTTTCCTGCATTTCTTTATGTGAGTTCTTTATGTCTTTCTTAAAATCCTCCATCATTATCAAACAAACGTGATTATAAATCTAAATCTTGCTTTTCTGGTGTGTTTGGATATCCAGTATTTTCTTTGGTGGGAGAACTGGGCTCTGATGGTGCCAAGTAGACTTGGTTTCTGTTGCTTAGGTTCCTGCACTTGCCTCTAGACAATGGGTTGTCTCTGGTATTTGCTTGTCTTGCTGTTTCTGAGAGTGACTTGACCCTGCTATAGGCCTCTGTGTCAGCACTCATGTAGAACTGTTTCCCTGTTTTCTTTCAGTCTTTCCTGACAACAGGTGCTCTGATTTCAGATATGTTGGCACACCTGGAGACTGTCTTTGAGCTCTAGGCGTGGGCATGAATCAAAGGGTCCTGCCCCTGATTGCTAGTAGGTCCTTGCACCCAGTGGACACAGTTGGCTCTACGCGATTCCCTCTTGGGTCTGGACTGTGTGCAGAGGGTATTCTCCTCTGACTTCTCAGGAGTATTCACACTTCTGAGGTTTCAGCTCTCCCCTCCACAGGATTTGGGTGCGGGGAGCGGTTTGGCTGGTTTAGTTCATTCCTGGGCATAGACCAGACCTGCAGGTACCAGCGGCTGTCTGTTCCTATATCCCTGTATTCAGAGGCACTGTGTAGTTTCCTCTTGGACCAGGGATGTGGGCAGAGGTGTGCAGAGGTGGCAGTGTGTCTTGTGGTCTCAGGATGTTTGCACTCCTGGGTGGTCACCTCTCTTCCCCACAGGCTATCATACAATTTTTATTAAGATGATAAAATTTTATTTTAAGATTGCTGAAGATATGATGAAAATACAGTTTTGTTAATACTTCATGTTGTAGATATTTTTCTTTTTCTCAGAAATATATCCTGATTATTTTTCATTTCCTCTATCTTTCACAACTTCCCTGTATCTCCTCACCTCCAGATGCTTCCCCTTCCTGCCTCTCCTTAGAGAAGATCAGGCTTCTAGCAGATAACAAGCAAACATGTCAAAATAAAGCACAATAAGATAAAAGAAATATCCATTGCATTGATGCTGGACAAGGCAAACCAAGCGAAGGAAAATGAGCAGGCACAAGAATGAGAGACCTACTTTTTCACACACTCTAAATCTTATAAAAATATTAAGATGAAAGACATAATATAAGCACCTGGTGGAGGACCTGGTGGAGACCCATGTAGGCCCCATGATTGCTATGAATTCATGAGACCTTTTTCAGTTGATACACAGTACCTTTCTGGTCTTGGTGTCCCCTTCCTTAGGGTTTCTGGATTTTATGGAGACTTCCTATTTAGAGTTGTGTATTCCAAGATCTCTCTCTCTCTCTCTCTCTCTCTCTCTCTCTCTCTCTCTCTCTAGCTCTCTCTTGCTTTCTGAGTAATGTCTATTGGTGGATTTCTGTACTGGTTCCCATCTGCTGTGGATGACTAAATGAGGCACTGATTTATGAATATACCAGAATATCATTGGGATTTATTTTATTTATAATTTTTTTCTAAATGCAAGCAGTATTTTTTTTACACTGGGTTCCAGGCCTATCATTTCTTTTGTTCTTGGCCAACAAAGCAGTGTCAGGTATGAGTTCTGTCTCATGGAATGGTCCTTAAGTCAAATCACACATTGCTTGGTTACTCTCACACCACTGTCTTACCATATCTTGCAGACAGGACATATTGTAGGAAAGAAGTTTTGTGGTTGGTTTGATGGTTACATTTCTCTTTTGACAGGTTACAAAGCACCTTCCCATACCAAAGACATTAGAATATAGATGAGAAGGCACCCATTGGACTTTTCTATGTTCAATGAGTTGTGTGGATGTTGACCTTGGCAATGTGCCCCCCGCCCCCGTTAGTCTGTGGATATAAACACATTGTTTAACAACAGCCTTGAAGGTTTGTGGATTTCCATGAGATGTCCCTGACAACAACTCAATATAATGTAGTGCATTCTTGTTTTTGCACTCTTCTTTGAGATAAGAGATAACAAGTTGGGACTCTGCCTCCCCCAGTATTAGAATATGTGACTTGGATTGCCTTCCTCTATTTTAGGGATTTTCCACTGCTCTATATTTTCACATTCTTTGTTTCAAATGCCCCCTCAAATCCAGCTCTTTCTCCCTGCACTCACTGCCTTAACCCTATCTCTCCTCCACCTTATTTTCAGATCCCCACATTTTGTGGACTTTTGGAATTTGAATGGCATTGATCTGGAAAGTGGGTCACTGGGGTAGGGATCTGATGCTTCAAATGTTTAGTCCAGGCCATCTGTCACTCTCTTTCCACTGCCTGCTGATTAGGATGTAGAATGCTCATCTGCCTCTCTAGCAACATGTCTCCATGCTGCTTCCTTGAGAACTTACTACCCACCATAATGACAATGGACACTACATCTCTGAACTGTGTGACTGCCCTAATTAATGTTTTCTTTTATAAGGGTTACTATGGTCACATTGTGTCTTCATAGAAATAGGAATCCTAAGTGTTTTTGGTTATTCATGTTGTACGTTAGTTATTATATATCCAATGGGTAATATCTATATCACTTTTAATTTTCTGGGTCTGGGTTATCTCACTCAGGATGATTTCATTTAGTCAGTCCATTTGCTTGAAAATTTCATGGCATCATATTTAGAGATGTATTTATTAATGTATTTTATGAATATGGGTACTTTGTCTGCATATACATCAGCATACCAGAGGGCAGCATCAGACAGTTGTAAGCTGCTCTATGGGTGTTGGGAATTGAACTGAGGACTTTCTGAAGTACAGTGAGTGGTCTTAACCACTGAGCCATCTCTCTACCCTCCATGTTGTTATTGTTTTAAATAGATGGTAATATTCTGTTGGGTGGAGGGAACAATTTTTTTTTATCCATTCTTCACTTGAGAAATATCTATAACTTTCTGGCTCATATGAATAAAGATGTAAGGAGCATGGCTGAGCCTGTGTCTTTATGTAAGGATGAAACATCTTTTGGGTCTGTACTCAAGGTGGTGTAGCTGGATCTTGAGGTAGATAGATTCCTAAATTACCAAGGAAATGCCAAATTGGTTTCCACAATGGCTGAACAGGTTTACACTCCCATCAGCAATAGAAGAATGTTCCCCTTACTTCACGTCATTGCCACAAGAGTTGTCACTTGGGTTAGAGATCTTAGTCATTCTGAAATGTGTAATGGAAAAGCAAAGTCATTTTGAATTTCATTAGTCTGCTGGCTAAGGATGGTGAACATTTTTTGGTTTCCCAGGCATTTGCGTTCTCTCTATACAAAGTTCTATGAGTATATCTGAAATGTATAGAATCATTTGGTTTTTGACAATTTCTTGAATTCATTATAATTTTGAGTTCTATTCCTCTATAGGATATGAAGTTGGAAAAATCTTTTCCCATTGTGTAAGCTGACATACATCAAACTGATGGTGTCCTTTGCTTTTCATAATATTTCAGTTTCAAGAACTGCTTATTAGCTGTTGATCTTAGCACACACATTATCTGTTTTCTGTTTAATTTTTACTTGTGCCAATGAGCTCAAGACTCTTCCTGATTTCCCTTCTTCATTTATCAGGTTAGTTGTATATGGCTTTGGTGTTTCATGTCTTTGTCCATTTGAAGTTGTGTTGTGTGCAGACTGTCAAATATAGAAGTATTTTCATTCTTTTGTATGCAAACATCCAGTTTGAGTACCACTTTATATTGAAAATGCTATCTTGTTTCCTGTGTGTGTTTCTTGCTTCTTTATTGCAAATCAGGTACACATAGAAATGTACTTTTATGTCTTGATCTTCAGTTTCATTCCATTTAGCAATTTGTCTGTCTTTATGCCAATGCCAATTGGTTTTTATTCCTAATGATCTGTAGTACCTGTTGAAATTTGAAATTGTAATACCACTAGCAGCTCTTTAATTCTTTTAGATATACAGATTTGTGTGTGTGTGTGTGTGTGTGTGTGTGTGTACATAAAATCTGAAAACTGTCATTCAAAGTCTGTAAAGAATTGGTCTGGAATTTTGATGGGGAATTCACTTTTATCTTTAGAGTTTACTTATTAGGATGAACACTTTTACTACATATCTATTCATGAGCATAGAAGATCTTTTGGTCTGATGTTATTTTAAAGAATTTTGACTCATCCAAGTCTTTTATTTGCTTGAATAGAATTACCCCAATATAATTTATATTAATTGAGGCTATGTGAAAGGTTTTCTTCCTAGTTTCTTTCTAAGTCCATTTGTCATTTGAATATAGGACAGATATTGTTTTAAGAGTTATTTTATTATCTAACTTTTTTGCTGAAAGTGTTTGTAAGGTGTAGGAGTTAACAGTTGAATTTTTAGGGCAGCATATGAATAGTATTATAGCATCTGAAACCGAAGAACTTTGGTTTCTTTCCCATTTTTATCCCTGTATTTTCATGGTATAGCTAACCTCCTTAGCTTGGAGTTTTCCTACCAGCACCTTCTGTTGTGCTGGATTTATAGGGTGTTCTCATGTAACATCTTATTTTCTCTATTGCAAATGACATGTTTGATGGGTAAAGTAGTCTCAGCTATCATCTGTGATCTTGTAGTTTATAGTATATCTGTCCATGCCCTTCTAGTTTTTAGATTCACCATGGAGAAGTAAAGCTTAATTCTAATAGTTATACCTTTATATGTCAATAGGTAGCTATTGATATCCTTTCTTTCTTGTATGCTTACTGCCAAGGAGTCTTTCCTTTTGGTGCTTGTATGTCTTTTGTGCCTCTATTAGGACCTTCTTTTTTAGGTTAGGAAAATTTTCTTCTATGATTTTTGTTGCAAACATTTTCTGGTCCTTTGAGGTTGGATTCTTCTCCCTCCTCCATCATATTATTTTTATGTCTCATCTTTCTTAGTGTTCTAGATTTCCTGAATGCTTTGTGTAAGGAATTATTTTAGATTTATCATTTTCTTTGGTTGATGTCTCAATTTCTTGTATTTCTTATTCAACACCTGAGAATTTATATTCTATCTCTTTTATTATCTTAACAAAGGCTGCTTCTACAGTCTTTTTTTTAAAGTGCCTAAGTTTTTATTCCAGAATTCCCAGTGTGGGTTTTCCTTTAAGTGGTTCTATTTCTACTTCCTGGTCTTGAATAGGTTTATTTTTCGGAGTTTCTTTTTTTTTGGTTCTTTTTTTTTTTTTTTTGAGCTGGGGACCGAACTCAGGGCCTTTGCGCTTCCTAGGTAAAGCTCTACCACTGAGCCAAATCCCAGCCCTAATAGGTTTATTTTATTTTCCTGGGTCTCTCTAAATGACTTATTTCCTTTCTATAGAAGGAACTCTATCATATTTATAAGGGTATCTTAAGGTCTTTTTCTTGTGCTTCAGCTCTGTTGGGGTATTCACGGTCTTCTGTAGTATGACAGATGGCTTCTAATGGAGACATATTACTCTGGCTACTATTGTGTTCTCATGCTGGCCTAGAGACATCTTGGATTGGGATTAGTATGTGTCTCATTGCTGATTTCCAGGTTCATTTTCAACGAGTGTGGTTTGTTTCTTTGTCTGCTCTGGATTCTCAGAGAGTATGGTGCCTGTACGTTGCCTGGTAGGGGATTATCTTTGTACCTCAAAGTTGTAGACAAAGGGGTGGGTGTTTCCAGATGAAATATGTTTCTGAATATTGAAGCTGACACCTAGCAGTGGAGGTAGGCGAGACATCTGACTTGATTCACACGTGAGAGAGGAGTGTAGAGTGTTCAAACAGGCTATGTTTATTTTGTCTGCTTGGAATGAAACAAGGAGTAAAGAGAGTTTGCCTCACAGTTTCTGCTATAGCTCTGGGAATGAGACAGGTAGATAAGCAATAGAGGAACAGGAAGAAAGCAGATCTATAGCAGACTCTGATTTATTGGCAGGAGTGGTCTGTGGGTGAAGAGGGAGAACCAGGTGGAGTTGGACAATGTAACAATGGGGAAAAGGAAGTTATGAGGACAAAGGATGTGTTAGATCTAAAGGTGATGTGTGCAGAGTGGGAAGGAAAGCTGCAGCAGTTGTTTTGTTGCAGAGGTGGTGATGAGGCTGAGGGATTAGGTTTCAAGCATAGGAGGACATAGTGAAGGTCTTCACTTTGCTTACCTCTTTCTGTAGCTTGATGATCTGGTAAATAGGGGATGCCTCCTAATGTTAGAGGCTGGAATACTAAAAAGAGTTGGTGAAGAACTGTTGGAAAAGAGAATCCTTGCGACCTGTATGGGATGAGGTCAGAATCAAGGTGGAAGCTGCAGAAACATCTCTAATAAGGAGCTGGGGATGAACCTGGGGGATTTATTCTTGGAGAGTAAAAGGAAAAGTATAAATGATCCACATTTATCTATCTGTTGCTACTGCAAAACAGCCCTTGGATTAGTAAGGAGTACATGCTTGTCCTGGGAGCTAGGAGAGAGCATCCTCTAGAGGGAAGAGTTTAGAAGCTGAAGATTTATGAGATCCACAGGAAATGGATGTTCAATGACAGGCAAGGCTTACACAGGTGTTCTGCTTCAGATACAGGGATGAACCTGGGGCACATGATCCAAGGGAACCAACAGAGAAACGTATATGTGCATGTATTCTACATCATTTTCTCACAGTAATGAGCTTTGTGTTAACAGAGGATGTACGTTGGAGTAGGGAACTATGATAGTCATTAACAGGATTTGGGAGTGAGTTTACCAGACCAAGATTTGTGGGATCCAGATGAGATGGCTCCATGGGGCAGGAAAAGTCAATAAGAGCTTTCTGCTGTAGTGCTGGGGATGAGATTGAGGAACTGGATCTTCAGAATCAGAGAACACCTAATACAGTTAAAAAGAATATAGGACTTGAAAAGAAGTTGAGATGTGAATGTGAAAACATGCACAGTTTAAGCCTACAATTGCCCATATTTGTTAATAGTAATAAGCCATTCAGGATTAACTCCATTCATTAGAGCCTATTTAAAGTGTTCTTTATTCTTGAGGGTTTCACCCATGTATAAAATAATAGTATCATATTTACCATACATCTTCTCCAATTAATTTCATGTCTTCTCAAATACCATTCTCAACCTCATTTCATGTAGTGCATGTGTTTTTGTGTCTGTGTCTGTTGATGGTTAGCTTGTGTGTGTGGGGGGGTTGTGTTTGCATATGTATTTGTTTCTGTATCTGTGTATGTATGTATATATTTGTAGCTGTATACTGAAACACAGGCAATTAGTGATCCCTATGTCTGCTTGGGTATTGGACCATTCTTGTGAGCATGGGACATAGTCTATTTTTAAAATTATTTTTCCTCTATATTTTTTTATTTTCCTCTTTGTGTGTGTGTGTGTGCACATTCAAATGTACAAGAATGTTTTTTTGCTGTATTGTAGTTTAGAAGACATGAAATTTCATGTTTCATATTTCTCTACTTTATACTTTTACCTGGATTTTATTAACAATACCTAATAACCTGAGTTAATTATCTATTTTCCTTTATTCTTATATTTACACTTAATCACAGATTATATTTAATTACCATGACTTCTTGTAATGAAACATTTGCATTGAAAAGAGAACCAATGTCAATCAATGTATGTAATTATCCTTGAACTAAAACATTCCTCTAAAGAAATTTTAATATGTTATATATCACTCACATTATTTTTATCTTTTAAAGTACTACAGAAACTGATTTTCTGGAGCAATAACTCATAATCCAGTTTTCCTTGCTGTTTCTTTCTCTGGGAGGATTGGCAGTCTTGCATGGAAATGTCTCCTTGCATGGAAGGGTGGCTCTGTCCATACCTAGGGCACACAGAGGAAGTGTAAAGCAAGGAATATCCATTATACTCACACTCTTTAAATTGAACATGCAACATGAATATTTATATACTAGTTGTCATAGTTAGGGTTTATTGCTGTGAATAGATACTGTGAACAAGGCAACTGTTATAAGGACAACATTTAACTGGGGCAGGCTTACAGGTTCAGAGGTTCAGTTTATTATTATCAAGACAAGAGCATGGCAACATCCAGGCAGATATAAGGCTGGAGGTAGTGAGAATTGTACATCTTCATTCAAAGGTAGACAGGAGAAGATTGGCTTCCAAACAGTTAGGACTAGGTTATTAAAACCCATACCAGCAGTGACACAGTCACTCCAACAAGGCCACATGCCGTAACAGTGCTACTTGCTGGGCTGAGCACACTCAAACCATCACACTAGTTTTATTTGAAAATTGACTAATTCTTTTGGGTTTACTTCTGTAGGAGTGGAGAATCTGTGAGTTTCTGAGTTCTAAGGACATCAGTCTTTCCTTTGAAGATTTTGTAAGATGCAGCTGTGCTATAATTTCAGAAGAAATAACTACCATTAAAGTATCTATGTGGATCTTTATTTTCATAATAAAATATTTGTATGAAATATTTCTAATCATGTTTTATGTACTAGCACTTTTTCTTAGTTTTCTGAGGGGGCAGTGTGTCTTGTTCTTATAAGTCATGCCTGAGCAGTTCTCAGGAGTCAGTTTTCTCATACCAGCTTGTGGGCTGTTGGCACAGAGCTAAGGTTTTCATCTCTATGGACAAGCACTCTTACCCACTAAGACATTTGCTAGCTCTGGAATAGCATTAAAAATAGTATTCTGTGTGCATAGTTTAGATTCCAGTAAGAATTAGTTTTTAAATTTATAATTATTATGACTATTAAAATAATCTTGAAACTACATGATTTGAATACTTATACAGAGCTAGATGATGTTAAAAATAATACTCAGATTCTCTTTGAGTGTACATGTAATGGATATACTACATTATGGTCATATTAAATCTGTATTTGGTCCTGTTTTTCTCTCTTGAAGAAAAACAAGTATTATGATAAAAACATATAAGTTAGGATGTAGGTAGAAGACTAAAAATAACTTTTTGCTACATCAGAACGTAAGTTCTGGTTTATAAATTAACTCAGGACATTTATAAAAAAGAAGTCAAAAGTGTAGATAAATCTCAGCAACTCATTTCCTTAAAACCAATTTGTATGTCTTTCAAATAGCCCATTTCTGGCAATCTATTATGAATAAAGCACCAGTTAACATGATTGAGGAAGTGTCCTTGTTACCACAAGGTGGAGCATCATTTGGGTGGGTATATCTCAGGAGTGGTATACCTCAGTGCTGAGGTAGCTGAGCTGGGCTCAAAGTAGATTAAATAAGGGTTTGGCCAACCAATGACTCATCCAGGTTGAGAACCATGTCATGAGAGGAAGACTACCCCAGCCACTGCCTGATAGACCGAGACCCAGAGGCTAGATAGCCTAGAGACCTAGGGTAGAAAATGATTCTATACTCAGAGACTG